>NW_025109150.1:1021496-1079210 GCF_011392965.1 Frieseomelitta varia | reverse complement strand
TTTTTTTTTTTTTTTTTTTTTTTTTTTTTTTTTTTTTTTTTTTTTTTTTTTTTTTTTTTTTTTTTTTATAAAAATTCAATAGAAAAAAGAAACTCCAACAAGTTTGATTGAAAAAATTTAAATAATAGTTTCTTATATAACTTTCTGATACCGCTCGATTTTCTCACTTCATTTTTATTTATTTTCTTCTTTAACTTTTTTGAACAAAGTTGAATAGAGGAGAGATTGGTTTCACCGACAGTTATAACACAATAAAAAAAAAAAAAAAAAGATGAAAGAACGAACATGTGAAAACCTATATATTAATTCACGTTGTTGCCAATATTGCACCGCTCCGGGCAGAAACAATCAGTGACAGAATGATATGACACCAAATTCTATTCAGTTGTTTGCGCATCCGATCAATTTTTCAAGTCAATTTTCTCAGAAACGAAGCGAAACGTTTTTTCATACACTATTTCCTATGTATGGCGAACTTTGATGATTAATTTTAGAATATCGGACTCCTCCGTGACAAATGTCTATACTTTCGAAACTGGTTTGGATCTTTGACTCAAATCATTATGATTTTCGCCGAGTCACGCAAGAAAAAATATATCTCTCTCGGAATTCGATCCACTTCGCATTCTAATCGAAATCTGATGAAGAATGGAAACTGTCGTCGACAGATATCGGAGAGAATTATTCATAATTTTGGCCCATGATCTTCCGTCTCTGAATACGTAATCAAAATTATATTCAACCGAGGGGGACTGATTAATGGCCTCATCGAATCCTGGATTAGCATACCCATTGACATGCGAGAACAGTGTTTCAAGCTCTGCTTGTCATCGTGGCCGAGTCTACGGGGCTTTAAGTGAAAAGATTCGATCTCGAACAGAGATCGTTCTCGAACGGTCAATTATTGCCCCGATAATGCGAATCAGGTCGCTGCGAACAATCGAGCGTGCGGCTGACCAGGTTCAAAAGTCACGAAGTCATTGTCAGTCACTGGTTTTAAAGCCGGGTGAAAAGTGGATCGTGATGTTCATGCGTGACTTTTCGGCTTTCAATTAAATCGGAAAGTCTGTCCTTTGTCCTCGAGTTGGCCAAGCCTCTCTCTTCCTCTTCGTCTCGTTTTCTCTCTCTCTCTCTCTTCTTTTTTTTTTAATTAAATTACCGCGTTTCCGTATACGCAGAGAGGACAGCTCGTACTTGCGCGTTTGAACAAAGAGAATAAAAAATAATTTTCGCCGTGAAGTTTCCCGGATCAAGCTGCGTCGAGCGGTGTCAAAATTAAAAACTTTTTTCATTTCACCTGCTGCGAATCGATCTGTCGACCGTGATGACGTCGTTCTTTTGGAAATGCAAGCCTTCCGCGTCGAACTATGTATCTGCAGAATTTTTGCTACAACCGGAATTTCCCGCGGAGAGGAAAAGATTGCGCCCCAATTTGAAATCCGGCGACTAAATGCTAAAAATGAATATTAGATATTTTACGTAATTACATCCTATATTGTGATATTACAATATACTAAATTTTTTAGTAAATGACTAATACTAGAAATGAATATCATATATTTTACATCTTATATATTGTAATATTATGCTATACTGAATTTTTTTTTGCTACACTAGAAATTTTCTAAATTTTCAATTTAGAAATTTAAACGATTCTATGAGAAGTACAATTTTGAGAAACATATTACGCTATAAAATCTCTTTAGCATAAGTTTCATACTTCTGGTTGACGATTAAAATATTGAAAGTATATTCGTGAAGCACACAATAGTGAAGCAATAAGTATTTTCAAAATGTAAGTACATTGATTTATCTTTCAGTTGCACGTTGTTCCATTATAACCAGAACTTTGTTTATTTATGAAAAAAATATTGTTAATCATTTGTAATTATTTACTTTTAATAACATAATTAGACTTAATTCATATTCATAACAATATAATACAGTATAATTGTAATAAAATTAATATAATATAATATTCCAATATATACATTAAATAATAATATTATAATTACATTTAGTTCCAAATCCGGAGACTAACGATCGTTATAAATAATTCACTTGGTACTTCTGCGATACTACCGAGACACAATGACGGAGAATTGTGACTTTCAAGTTGCTGGATGTTCTAGAGATTTAACGTCGTTGCAGCAGAAGAACAACTATACTAAATAATCGATGCGCCCCCGTCGCAGAGAGACGAGAAATTACAAAATTTTAAGACCGTCTGGCTCGGAACCGAATACGACAGCCAGAAACGTTATTACAAATGCAAATTCTCGCGTGTTTGTTTTCCATTATATTTTTTCCTTCATTTTTTTTTTTTTTTTTTTTTTTTTTTTTTCTTTTTTTTTTTTTTTTTTTTTTTTTTTTTGTTTCCTTCTTTGCTCGTGTTTCACACTTAAATATTTAACGCTCGGTGCGTCCGCTTGTTATTACGTAATCGTGCTCTCCTCCAAACGGGACGGAATCTAAAGAGTACACGCGTTAAATACACTCGAGTCATTTCAATTTCACGCAATTTTTAATGTTACATAGCTGTTACGTGCAATGATACGTTTCATCCTCCAAAGAAAACTACCAGGCCGCGAAGAGTTCCTGACGTTGACTAATGTTTTCCATACGTTTGAGAATCCACTCCGTTGCAAGCGGGAAGCACAGCTGGCAATTAATATGAAAAGGCAACTGCAGAAATATCGGGAGAGACAAACAATTATTTCTATGATTTTTCGTGCCCCTCTGCTTGGTGTTACGTACAATTTATCTTGCCGCATTTCCTTGTCCATTAATCTAAACCCTTATACGGCGAGCGTTCGCTTCTTCTCCCGTCGTAATTAGAAAAATTACGTGCCCGTCAGATTGCCTTTCTGCTTTTCATTTTTTTTCTTTTTCTGATCAACTCGAGAAACATTGATTGATAATAATAATTCCGTGGATCCTTTCCATTAATCTTATTGATTAAAGAATCGAAGAATCGACTTTCATTTCTATGATTCTTCTTGTTTGGTCTCGTAATCTCCCGACAAATTTTTGTTTACTATACGATTTGGGAAAATACGATGAAAAGGTTTGAAGGCGATTTTTAAAAATTCTACAATAACGAAGATGACGTACAATTCTTACAGAATTTTCTCTACATTCTAGTATCTAGGCCCTCAAAGGTTAGGCAAATTTTTCAACATAATACCCAGTCCCCGTAGCGAAACTACATGGCACGAATAAACAATTTTCTACTATTAAAAACATTTGGAAACGATTTCCAAAAATTTCACGATAATGTACAATTTTTGTACAATTTTCTAAGTCCTTAAAAGTTGGACAAATTTTTTCAACACAGTACCCAAACGCCGTGGCAAAACTACATAACACAAACAAACAGTTTTCTACTATTGAAAACATGATGAGAAATAGACTTAAACATTTGGAAATAAATTTAAACATTTGGATGAGAAATAGATTTAAACATTTGTACGATTTTTACACAATTTTCTCTGCGTTCTCGTACCTAGGCCCTCAAAGGTTGGGCAAATTTTTCAACACAGTACCCAGGCCACGTGGCCGAAACTGCATAACACGAACGAACAGTTTTTCACTGTTGAAAACGTGCACGTTCGTTTTCGAACGAAGCCGGCGATTGCCGATCGGATGCAAGATTCCGCGCGTACAGCGACGCGGAACTCCCGTCGAATTACACGCGAATTTCCACATGGTAAAGCGAAACGGCGTGGCGCGCCATGGAGATGGCGATCAACGCCACGGGGACAAACGGGCGAGACAATCGGTTCGAGATCTCTTTATGGCCGGCGTACCGCAGCTTTCGGCCGCAAAATCGTACAAAAGGTCGCAAACTTACAATTAACCGTAGCTCTGTGTATTCGCAAGCGAGCGACTACATATGAATACCTACATAGGGAACACGAGACACGCATAATTAGCGACGGGAAAGGCGGAAACGTGACCGAGCGTGGAACGCAATATGGCCGAAGGAGCGTGATTGAAGCGCACGACAATGCACCGGAACGGTTGAACGGTCGCCACGTAGCATATTTGCAGGAAAATTGGATTGCCATCGCGCTGCAGTCGTCGGTGTCTCTCTCTCTCTCTCGCTCGCTTCATCTTCGTCTCACTCTGTCTTTGTTCTTTGTTGATATTCAATTCCGGCCAGGAGGGGGAGGGGGGGGGCGCAAACCGTGAGATTGTCGCGAGACAAGTCAGGAAGGAAGGTCAGAAAGTGTGGCCCGAGCCCTGGAGGAAAATCCGCGCCGCGCCGCGCCACCGGCCAAAAGGAAATTAATCAAGCAACTCTGTATGCCAGCCGTGCCGGCCGAGCACACCTGAACTGAAATTGAAATGCCGGGGCTGAAGCCGAGGCCGTAACCCGCGAATATTATGAGGATTATCCGTGGGAGAAGGCCGCTGGCGCCACCGAGAAGTGGCAAGACCTCGATTTCAACCTTACATCGCGGCCGGATCGAGGAATCGTGACCGGAGCCGACTGACATCCGATTCCTAACCGATCCCCCTCCGGGTCTTACCTTTTCCGGATCTATTACCGCGATACAGAGAATCGTCGTTTCTCAAAGCTTTTCAGGAATTCGCTTCAGGGATGGTGGCGAAGTTCCGTTTGAAACAGCGAGTTTAATCAGTAGAATGAAACTGGAATTTAGCCGCGAGATTATAGCCTCAATCGAGCAATCGTGATGGCCAACAGATGGTAGACGTTAGACATCTTGAATTAATAAAAGTAGATTGTAAGGAGCGAGTAAATTTTACTTACGACGGGAATTTGGACAAAGAAATTCGCAACGCGACTGCGACGTTTTTTTCTTTTTTTGTGAAATTATATTTATTGATTTTATTCGTTGTGTCTCTTTTTTATTGAGACAACTTGAATTTTCGCGAGATTATAGCCTCAGTCGAGCAATCGTGATGGCCAACAGATGGTAGACGTTAGACATCTTGAATTAATGAAAGTAGATTGTAAGGAGCGAGTAAATTTTACTTACGACGGAAATTTGGACAAAGAAATTCGCAACGCGACTGCGACGTTTTTTTCTTTTTTTGTGAAATTCTATTTATTGATTTTATTCGTTGTGTCTCTTTTTTATTGAGACAACTTGAATTTTCGCGACATTATAGCCTCAGTCGAGCAATCGTGATGGCCAATAGATGGTGGACGTAGACATCTTGAATTAATAAAAGTAGATTGTAAGGAGCGAGTAAATTTTACTTACGACGGGAATTTGGACACAGAAATTCGCAATGCGACTGCGACGTTTTTTTTTTTTTGTGAAATTCTATTTATTGATTTTATTCGTTGTGTCTCTTTTTTATTGAGACAACTTGAATTTTCGCGAGATTATAGCCTCAGTCGAGCAATTGTGATGGCCAACAGATGGTGGACGTAGACATCTTGAATTAATAAAAGTAGATTGTAAGGAGCGAGGAAATTTTACTTACGATAAAATTTGGACAAAGGAATTCGCGATACGACTGCGACTTTTTCTATGAAATTCTGCCTATTTATTAATATTATTCGTTATGTGTTTTTTTTTTTTTTTATTGGGGCAACTTGAATTTTCGCGAGATTATACCCTCAGTCGAGCAATTGTGATGGCCAACAGCTGGTAGACATCTTGAATTAATAAAAATAGATTGTAAATTTTATTTACGACAGAAATTTGGACAAAGAAATTCGCGATGTGACTGCGACGTTTTTTTTTTCTTTTTCTTTTGAATGAAATTTTGTATTTATTGATTTTGTTCGTTGTGTTGAGACAACTTGAATTTTGCGAGATTATAGCCTCAATCGTGCAACTGTGATGGCCAACAGATGGTAGACGTAGATGTTTCGAATCAATGAAAAAAACAGATTGTAAAAAGTGTATGAAACTGCACTACATCTATTGGTTCATTATGTATATTTGAATTTTCCACGAATGATAAATCTCTTTCACGTATGTATAGCCATAACTAGTAGAATGTAATGAAAGTAGATCGAATCGATCGCGAACGAACAAAACCGGTGTTGTTTTTCTTTCGGAAAGCTAACGAACAAGTGCGTGAATGGTTCAATAAAAATTTGAACGTGACGATTCGCGGCGTGACAGCGTGACGATTCTATGAAATTTCACAACACATCTGTCGACTTTATTGGTTCATCGTGGCCGCGTGTCTTTTTAAGACTTTTTATTAAAAAATTTTTCCCCGAGTTGACGCGAATAACGGTTTCGAGTGTCGCTTCGGTTTCGCGGCAACGGAAAAATTGATTGATCGATGAAAGGGATTCGATAGAAATTTGACATGTCAAACACGGGTCTATTTGAACTCGTGACACGTCGATATCAAAGTAATAGACGAAAATACAAGCCGCTGTTTAAGCACCATTTCCCTCGCGGTACCCGGCACGCGCTGGAATAGTGAAAAACGTCAAGTATCACCAAGTAACTAACCTTTTACGTTTTGCTAAACAGTCTTAACAATAAGCCGTGTTCTACCTCTACACTGTGACGGTTGCTGTGTCACTGTCGCTGTGTTTTGTCCAACGTGCACTCGTAAAAGATCTTTTCTGCTCGTTGTCTTCGCTGAGACTTTCGCTTCCCAAGTTTCTTTAGACGTTTCCTCAGTTGCCAGTTCTTTTATCTCGTTATATTCAAGGATCTTTCATCTCCCTGCAAACGAATTTTCTTTTTCAAATACTTTCTTCGTTTCTATCCTCCCTTTCTACGCTTGCTGTGTATTTCTTCGAGATGGTACCCAAGGTCATCCCTGTTACTGAACCTGCGCGTATGTCAGACTGTTTCCAGTACTTACTATTCATTATTTCACTGGTTATGATTGTTATTGTTTTTATTTTTCTGAGCACCTTTCGTTATAAAAATTCTCTTTGTGTTTCTATTTGCGGGCGCGGGATGTTTCCAATCCTTTTTGTTTCCCCCAGATAAATTATAAAAGTGATAATTTACAAGCGAGAACAAAGAGAAAGTGTATTATTTATTTAGTAATGTTATAAATTGTTACTAAATTATTTGAACATTTAGAGTGGGAATAAATAATAATAATAATAATAATAATAATAACAATAACAGTGTGAGTAATAAGAGTAACATTTCTGAATATATGTGATATACAAAATGCACAACTATTGTACCATCAGATTGATAAAATTTGGAACAATGTGTATATGTGGAAGAAGCATGCGTAAAATTTACGAAATATCTACTATATTTACTAACTGTATGTTTGTAATAAATATTTTATAACTTTATACCAGAATTACTTTCAGGTATTTTACAATTATCATAATAATCACTGTGTTACTGATTATCAATTGTTTAATAAAAAAAAAGTTAAATTAAAATGTTTCAATTTAAAAATAGAAAGCACATAACGTATTTACAAAAATTTCCATGGTTCTTTAAATGCGGAGAAAAAGATTCTTTGCTTAAAAATTAAAAACACCTTGTAATCTCATCTCGTATACCATAGTGCGCTCCACGTATAGTTCCTTTTATAGAAACGTCGCTGTCAATCCGCCTTGTAATGGACACATTGTTTAGCCCTTGCTCGAATTTCAACGGCATTGTAGTCGGTGGAACAGATATAAAGAATTCTTCCACATTTTTTGACAGTAAACGAATTTCAGGTCCTTTCAGTTCAGAAACTTTTATGACACGATCGATCAGCAATTCCAGCATACTTTCCGAATGGAGCCTTTTGAAAACGGTGGGTTTTGTTTCGAGAAGAGAAACGTTATCAACGTTGCAAATTCGTTTATTCAATGGCTGTCTCCTTTTTTTTTTCCTGCGTTTTATCGAGAAAGTCGAAAGCGACGAGAACAATTTTTACATTATCAGCGTGTCACTGAAGTACGAAGAATTTAGGGATATTAATTCCTTTTTGCTGAATTTAACAAAATGGCCATTTTCGTATTTTTCTCTTATTAGTCTTACGTCATTATTGATGAGTTTCTTTATAATTGTTTTATTGCAAGCTCTGTTACGCGTTTATTTTGTGTCAGTTAGATGTAAAATTAATTGTTGCTATTCCTTCAATTGTTCATATAGGAATTATATTAATAAGAATAATATTAATAACAAAATTAAGATTATATGGAAGATATTTTGTTAAATAATTAGACATGGATTTATTTCTTCTGGATTATTTTATTCAATAATTTAATTTATAATCAAACTAATAGACGATTAATTTTTATTAATAAAAGGATAATTAACTTTATATCTTCATTAATAATAATATGGTTTTTAATATGTCTAATGCAGATTCTCCTTTTTCTTTAAATTTAATTAGAGAAATTTTATTATTAATAAGTTTGATTTATTGATTTAAATATTTATTTATCATTCTAATAATTTATCGTTTGTTACTTTTCATCTATTCAGTATATTTATTTAGGTTTGTTGAACATGGAAAAAACTGTCGAATGATTAAGTCGAGAGCTGCCTTACATTGTAAAGTAGTTTTATTTTATACTATACCATATTTTATACTATACAGTAGAGTATACAAAGTATACTATACAGAGTATACAGAGTATACTATACAGAATATTTTATACTATACCATATTTTATACTATACAGAGAGTTGTCTTACATTGTAAAGTAGTTTTATTTTATACTATACTATATTTTATACTATACAGTAGAGTATACAAAGTATACTATACAAAGTATACTATACAGAGTATTTTATACTATACCATATTTTATACTATACAGAGAGTTGTCTTACATTGTAAAGTAGTTTTATTTTATACTATACCATATTTTCTATGTTATAAAATTATCCCTTGGAACGTTTACAATCTTCATCTTTCTGAAAGCAACACGATGAAAATTTGTGTTACGATGATATGAATATTTAATCAAACATATCCGTCGGTTCTGACGTGCAAGAAACTGACAGCAAACACGAGTATAAATTTTCAGATAATAAATTGAAACATCTCTTAATACGTTTCATCGGCGCGAATAATCAGTTTGAGGCCGTCATCTTAATTGTTCAGGATCAAATGAATGATTCCCTCCTATTATAGTTTCGCTCGCAAGTTTAATTGCTGCTTTAATTATTTTCAAAGGCAATTAGAACTGAGAACTAGTCCCCGCGGCTCTGCGCTTTCTGTCTTTAAAATATACAGAACGTCATAAAGCGCGGCGTCAACGCAGATCAAAAGGCAGAGGAGGACAAAGTGGACAAATATTACAACGAAGTTCATCTCTTGTTGACCTTGAGCCAATTCATTTCGGGCAAAGAATGACTCAGATGTTTGCCAGTTGTTACTTTCCATCGAACAACTAACTGCGATTGTTAATTTCTGGCACGAAGTCTGGAACATTGTCTCTTCCGTGTTTAGTTAATTGAATTTTTCGAAAGTCTTCAAGTGCGACGAGTTCGGTTGACTATAGACACTGATTGGCGAGTATGCGATATATTTTCATATCAATAGAGAGAGAATGGAAAAATGTTCAAAAACTTTTATTGTCCACGAGACAATGTTTGATGAAAATATAATTGTAAATTGTTATTATTTTCTAAGTTTCTAAACATAGTATTCTAGTCTAACGATGTAAATTGTGAAGAAAGTTATTTTAAAAATTGTTAAATCATCATCGAAATTTCATGGAAAACCTAAGTACTGAATTTTAAGCCAAGTGCCAAATTTTTCAGTGACTTAAATCATTTACACGTCAACGATGTCATATCTTAGCATCGTTGAAACTACTTCGTTGAAATTGTGCAAAAGTGACAGTATTCTCATTGGAGAACATGGAACATTTTTCCCTAGAGGAACGGGAGTCTTCCAATTTTGTCACTTGCAAATGCTCCTCGACAAAGAACATTTTTAAAGATTGATATCCAACTGAACCGAAATCCTCTTTGTGCTCATAATGTTTTGATCTCGACGCGAATTCGCTCGATTTTTTGACTGTGTATATAGGTGTGTGTGTGTGTGTATGTCGGTAAATACACGCGAAATTAACGCGGCTGATTCGACTTTGGCGTGGTGCCGTGACGAGATGAGATGAGATGAAAACGTTGCGCGTTGATTGAGCGTCGGGAGCTACGTACACCGAGGGAAATTATTATCGTTTCTTGCGGCTTCTGCTGAATTTGGCTCGTAAGAGGCTGCGCGTTACGTGAGCGGACTTCCGCTAAATCGACGGGAAACGTTGGTTAAATTGCTCGTAACTTGTATCTGTAAAACATAATAGAACACGCTGTTTTAATTGCAACCCTCGTGCAATTTGCTTTTCGTTCCCGCAGTTTACATTAACAACTGTGTTTTCCGATTGATTGCGCGTGCCGAGGCAGGGCGAATGGTTCGACTTATTTATCTATGTTTATTCGTTCGTGGCATTCGGCGGAAGGAATTTATTTGCTTCGATAATCCGAGAAACAAATTGACAAAGAGGCACGTACATCCGCCGGTACGGGCTAGAGCAAACGAAAAGAAAAGTATAGGAAGAGGATGAGTATCGAAGGCGGAGATCTGCTCGTTTGACACGTTCTGAAGTGCACCCGTTGCTCTTGCAGCGAGAACTCGATGTCCCGCCACTTGATATTCGCCAATGTTTAGAAATCCACGCCAAGTCTATGCCATCAGGCGATGTTGACGTTGGATATGCGCACACGTGGAACGTAACGGAGATTCACGAACAACCGTGAATGTTAAAATATAGAAGATAATGCGCAAAATTCAGCAAACACCTTTCAAATCATCGAGAAAAAGAATTAATATTTTTTGAGGTAGAATCGACAATGTTCAATGTTGTATATTTTTTACATTAACATTAGACAAAGTATACTTCTCGTTGAAATCATTTGAAAATTTATTCGAAATGTGAATCTTCCGATTCAAATTACAAAGATTAGTTGTAAATCGGTAATGCAGGTTAAAATCCAGAAATTAATAAAAGTGCAGTCAGTCTAGGTTCAACGCTTCGACGCGAAGATTCGAACCTAATACGCCAAAATCTTCGAACTGGCAAAGAAATAAAATTAGCCGATCGTCCAATTACGCGAAACAAACAACGAAATTGAAGCAGCAGGAAAATTTACAACCTTTTCTCGAATTGACTCGAATCTTCGTCTGAGAAACAAGTGTCGAACGAATGAACTCGAGAGGCGTCGACCGTACGAAACAAAAGTAATGAGTAGCACCTCGCCGAGTAAAAATTCAATCTACCGACCGCGAGTGAATCTCTCGGGTTCAATTAAAACAACGCGGGAACGATACTTTCGCGAGAATTATCAAAAAGCAGAACGGATGTCGTTCGCAATAGGCACTGCAGGCCGTCGTCCGATTTGAAAAAGTAATAGCCAGGATAAAAGGTCCCGGCGAGCAGATAGCGCCGGCACAAAGGGAGCTTGAAATAATGAAAATTTCACGGTGTTAATTAATTTCAAGGCATTTATCCAGCATTTATATCCTTCGATCGACCTTTTCTGCCTCCCTTTTCCCCCTCCCGTCGATATTCGACTCTTTCGCGCAGAAACGATCGCGGGCCGTTGTGTTAGTTTTGTGCGGTGCCCGAGTCGAAAGGACCGATAACTGTCATTAACAACGTTCAATCGGGAAGGAAAAATATCGGTTTGCCTTTGCTCTGGTGGCGTTATTTCGCGGACGGCTCGCGTGCAAACATCGACGACGGTGGTTGGATATCAATTTCATTCGAAAATCCGTATGTATTACGTTGCCGCGCCACCGTCCATAGACAGATCAATGGCTCGAACCAGCGCGATTCCTCTTTTTCTCTCTTTTTTTTCTTTTTTTTTTTTTTTNTTTTTTTTGAACCAGCTCCCACGGATAGATTTTCCTAGTGAAAAATACAGAACGACCGTCGTTTTCGTCGACGACGTCGGCCGACGAAAAATCCCTGACCACGTCTATCGTTCGCCGAGCGCAAGAATACCCAAGAGCACACCGGAAATTCCTTACGCGAGGTACCTTCGTAACCCGGAAGATTGCAGAACGAGTTTTGATCTATCCTCTGAACTCGTTACTTCCGCCTCATTAGACAATGAGCACGATAATCTCGTGAAAGTTGTCGTGAAACGCGGCGCAGAGTTTTCGGTCGCCGTCCCGGTGATACGAAAGAGGAAGAAACGAGGTTGGAGTAGTTTTTCAAGCGAGCCACTTTCATGGAAATTCTGTGTGCGCGTTCACTAGTTTGCGTGTCGAGGTATTATCGAGACAGGAAATATCAACAGCCGACAGGTAGGTCGCGGATTATTTCTGTTTTTTTTAGAATCGTGATTAAGCAAATGGAATCTTGGTGGAAAAATACCGCGTATCGTGAAGGAAATTCTATATGACTTTCTTTGTTCAATTTTCTGAAATTTCCATAAATTGTCCAAACGTTTTAAAAATTATATTCACAAGATTAAAAGTATACGATAGCCTTATATGCATAAACATTACCATAAATATTTGTCCACTTGGTGGAATATTTTTATTCATAGTTATCGATGTCAGATATTATTTCTATAATCAGTTGTAATATTTGCATAACTGTGAAAAAATATATATCTTTAAATTTGGTACAAATATATTTTGTTACGAAATAAGAGTTACCAAATGTTTATGAACGATAAATTAACATATAATTAATATATTATATATATATATATATTAATATAATACAGAGAGTATAATAATATATATATAAGTATATATTATATAATAATTGTATAATATATAATATATATTATATTTTAATTATATAATAATTTAATTATATATGTTATGTAATTATATTATATAATAATTATACGCAATATATTATCGTTCATAATAATATTAATATTACAGCCACGAAGGTTTATAGAGTGCTCGTAAATTTCTTTATTAGATTGAAAAAATCAGTGTGAATTCCAGAGTACTGGTTGGGCAATGATAATTATATAGTACTTGAATCGTGGCTTTCACGAGCACCGTAGCCTCAACATTTATCTCATCTACTTAGCTGGCAATTGCGAAAGAGTAACGAAGCAGGATAAATTACACGGTTACCTTTTAATCAGTTCATTCAACTAAGGTAGACGCGGTCTTAACTTGACTACTACCGACATTACTGTCGCGCACAGCAATACCACCCACAATTGTAATTTATTTCGTGATTAACGAGCGGCAGGAGAACTTCATCCTGCACGTATCATTCTAAGATTCTTGCAATATGAAATTAAATATCTACTTAACGTATTTATGTGTAATATAATTACACTGATGTCGAAGTTACGAGAAGTATCGACATGTTCTACTCTGTTCTGGATAAATGGATATAAAACGACCGATTCATAGTTTTTTCAGAAGCATCTTGTGGTGAAGATTTGCAATGGTACATTTTTTTAGAAACGTGTGTTCTTTGTTGCATCATAAATTGAAGTATAAAAGAAATAAATATTTATAATACTTATAAATATTATATTATAATACTTGTAAATACTATATAAATATTATATTATAAATACTTATAAGTATTATAATTACTATTATATTTATATTTACTAGTATATATTTATATTTACTATATTTACTAGTATTATACTAGTTTTATAATTACTATTATAATACTTATAAATACTATATTATAAATACTTATAAATATTATATTTACTATTATAATACTTATAAGTATTATATTTACTAGTATAATATTTATAAGTATTATAATAGTAAATATTATATTATAAATACTTAGGTATTTATAATAATTATAATATTTATAAGTAAATACTTGAGTCTTTTTGTAAGAGTTGATAACATACATACGTTCTATCGAATTTGACACGATTATATTCGATTATACAATAAAAGCATTCCTCCTTCATTTTAAAACGATGACATATTATTCTAACGTATAATTTCACTCTTGCACCCCTTTCTTCAGAGATACGAACGATGATATGCAAAGAAGGTTCAAAGGGCAAAGAATAATCCATAATTTTACAAAACGAGATTACGCCTAACAGGAACAATGAATAGAAAATCGTTGTTCGACGTTGACGAAAAGGATCTTTTGTTCTCACACGTATAAGTGTCACGTAGACGATTTTAAAATCGTCGCCGGTGTAATTCATCGACGTACGTATGCATTGTGCTTCGACGTGGTTGTGGTTACATTGACGAAACCAATGTTTTCCCTGCTTTCGGATCGGTGCTTCCCTTCCGTCGGTGGAAGGGATCTCATACGGTGGCATAATTCGCCATCGAAGAATACGGCATCTCATTTTCACTTCGCCCCGGCGTCACTTCAAAGAACCGTTTTCAAGCTATTCGGAAGCAACGCCCGCTGTCGTCAACCGCTAACAGCAATACGCTCGCGAGAGTGCCCCCCGTCTCTCGAAACTCTTTGAAAGGAGGGAAAACGGCACAGGGTGCTACAATTACTCGTCGCGAAACCTATTCCCTCTTTCCTGTTTTTTCGTTTTTGATGTGCGAGGTCAGCGTATATTTTGCGGGATCCTATAACCGCGCCTACGCTCGCGAAATTTTCACTGTCTGTTCGACAGTATCCCGTCGCTTCGCGACAATCCTCTTTTTCCTTTTCTCTGTCTCTGTCTTTTTTTTTTTTCTTTGTTGGTGATCGTTTCATCCTGTGCAATAGGATGCAATTAAAATGTTTGATGAAAGTTTCTCTTTAGTTTCGGCTGCCCTGCGAGCATGCAGAGTCACGGAAGTCAACACCGAAGACTACTTCAATCGACGTTTTTTTCGAAACACGCGAACTTTTGTTCTTGCAATTTTAACGGTGGTTTTTTTTCGTGCGGTTTTGTATTTTCTTTTTTTTTTTTTTTCTTTTTCTTTTATGTATGTGTGACTTCGTGACTTTCTATCAATTATTGTACCACTTCTATCATCAATTTCGGGGATTAATTAAACGTGAATTGATTCTCTTAATGTTTCACTGACAATTATTTTGAATAATTTTATTCGTTCCATTGAATTAATTTTCTTTGAAATTTCAAAAGTTTCACTTTCGTCATTTTTTTTTTTTTTTTTTTTTTTTTTTTTTTTTTTTTTTTTTTGCTGAAACAACAGACTCGCAAAATTTCTAATTTGTTGCAGTTTGTCTCGTTGTACAAATGTCTATAAAGTTACGAGTTGTTCCGAAAAAGCTTGTGTTCCCGTATATCACGAAAAGAGATTGAAAGCTCAGATGTCGAGGTGAAACGTTAGTGTTAATGAAGAAAAGTTGCAAATGTAGCACCGTAATTACGAACATCGTAGCTTCGACGTTACCTTGTCATCGATTATTACTTTGCGAAACTTTTGAAAAGGCATTATGATCGCGGCAAACACTGAGAAGAAACATAAAAGATAGAATGATAGGGCTTAAGTATATTGGACGCTCAAGAGCACTTCGCCGTCATGTCGGTTACTAACAATAAGTAACAAACTCCGCGTAACGAGACTTGCTTGTATAACATTTTAATAAATAAATAACCTGATAGATGACCTGAATTTTCATGGCTATGCATTCTCTTCTTTGTCGCGATATGTAATACCGCTTTATCCATTCTTTTGTTTTATTATCTTTTATAATGCAGTTGTTCTCTGGAGTTTCTGAAAATGGAACTTGTCTCTTTCTCTCTCTGTTTGGTCCTCTAATATAAGTGAAATTTATTCGTCGTGAAATAATAAAACAAGTGATACATACGCTCGTTCAAAATGGCATTAATCAGTAGAATTTAATTCGAGCAACATAGCTTCAAACAATTCTGTCGTTGGAATGTCTGTAGTTCATTCTTCTTCGCGCTGAAGTCACTTAAATTGTTTAATTTGAGGAGATACTCTACTAAAGATATTTCGTATTTGTTACATTTTGCAATATATATTTATTAATTTATGGAGATTTAGTTTAATTATTTTTTACAACTTTAGTATCGAACTGCAGATTTAAAAGATACTTATTAATTATTTTAATTTGAATTTAATTCAAATGTCTTTAAATTAATTTATTATTAATTTGTTATACAAAACATGTTTAAATTATATTCGTGTAATACATTATACTTATAATATATAATATAATATATATTACAGTATAATATATAATATATATATATTAAAATAAAATTATTATTATATATTATATTCATTAATTGATATATATTTTATTTAAAAATTATTAATTGAGAATTATATTACAAATAATTGAAAAACCAGCGTTTGCAGCGCCTTCGAACTTATCGATCAACGCGATCAATTCCGAACAACTCGCGCTGAACGAGTCAAATTTTTCGGAAATGTACGATTGAAATCGAGTGTGGCGCGAATTACGAATTACGACAACGAAGCCGTACAAGTGAATAAAAGCCGGGAGATAAAATGGACGGTAACTGGATAATTAACTATCTTTAAAGCGAGCCATTAAGCGAAATTTACGGCTGCCCCTTGCGTAAATTAAATCTTTTCGAAACGAGACAGTTATCAGCGCTGTTCGAGCCACGCTCGAGTAAGACGCGGCCGCGTAAATCGCGGGATATTTTACTTCCCAGCCATTGCGCGTCTATCTCCACGGAGTCGAAAAATTGCGAAGTTCTTAGCATAAAGAGAGAGAGAGAGGGAGAGAGAGAGGGAGATCCACCGTGGCGGAAAGGAAGCTCGGTCAGAGATACGTAACCACGCCACCGGTTCAGAATCTCTCGCCAGAGAAATCGTACACGCGCGCCGAGTAAAATATATTTCCCTTGAATAATAATTTCGACTCCGTGGGAGAAACGACGTTTTTCACCAGGTTGCCGCTGCTGCTGCTGGTGGATTTTCAACCGCGCCAGCCGTCGTAAACTTTTACCTGTCGATGCGATGGGAAACGCCGGATATTCTTGAAACTTTCGGCCAGCTCTTTCACGAGGCACTACCGCAGATTATTAAGAGGTATCGCGGGTAGAGCGAGGCGCAGCAACTCGATCGATAACGATGAGAAATCGCCGATGCAGGATTTAAACTGTTCTAACTTTGCAGAGAAAAATTACGCGGTAATCCATTTGGTCTCGTGTTAAAGCGTGATCACTCTACTTTGACAGTGTTTCCCAGAGTTCGTTGTTTTTGTTTCTCCTTTCTTTTTTTAAAGATCATGTTACTGATGGCAATTAACGATTACCAAACATCTCCGAGAAGGCTGGAAAATTTGTTTCGTGACAAAGTCTACGACGATCTTGAACAATTTAAACTTTCTGTAAAACTAAAACTTGCTGTATGATTCTTCTTCTCTTTTTTTTTTATTTCACGATTTTATTGAACTTTGAGTATTAAACTTCTTCAATTTTCGTCGTTCAACCCTCGCGTTCAAAGTTAAATAAAATGACGAGAGAAGGAAAAAGATCGTACAGCGAGTTCCAAGAGTCGTTGCAAAGCGAAAACTTCAGTCTTCAAGACTATGGTAGATCTGGTCTCGCGAACAAAATTTTTCTGTAAATTTAAATACACAAGAGACAAAAGGAAAGTTCTGTTCTTGTTTCTTGCTTTTGCAAGGAACAAAGTTTCATCAGTGAATTTTTTAATTTTTTTTTTTTTTTTTTCAATTGACGTGTCGTTGAATCTGTTCGAAGGACATCGATATATTACATAGGTATTAAATCAAAAACTAAGTAACACTGACATTGTCATCAGGAGACGTTTCGAAAAATTAAATTTTCGCATTCTGTCGCCTCAATACTCAAAGTTCAATAAAATCGTGAAATAAAAAAAAAAGAGAAGAAGAATCATACAGCAAGTTTTAGTTTTACAGAAAGTTTAAATTGTTCAAGATCGTCGTAGACTTTGTCACGAAACAAATTTTCCAGCCTTCTCGGAGATGTTTGGTAATCGTTAATTGCCATCAGTAACATGATCTTTAAAAAAAGAAAGGAGAAAAAAAAAAACAATCAGACGTTATTACTTCCTCACGAGGAATTCTCCGCGGACGAAATCGTGGTCCCAGATTTATTCATTTGTGTCTCAATCCACGACGCGTTAACATTAACGCTGATGGCTCGCAGGTAACCACCGGCGTCTGTATCCATGTGGCCAGCCACCTAATACGATTGTCAAGTTGTCTCTCTCACTCTCTCTTCCTCTCTCGGGAAATACTGGCCGGCTTTACCTGCGTCCCGCGACCCATCGTCGGAAAGTGTGTCTACATTGCTCAATCCTCGCAGAATCCAGGCAACTTTCGTCTTCGCCCGCGATTTCCCCTGCAACCGGAATCCTTTCTGTCCCGTGCGAAGACGAACGAAGTCCAACCGAAATCACTTTGTTGATCCCCGGCTGGATTGATCGATTATCGTTTGCCGGCCGTTTGTCTGCCTTCAATTTTTCATCGACTCGCGTCTGGCAAATCGCATTTTTCATCCTTTGCTGCTGGGAAGAGTGATTCTAAACCACGATACGTCGCGTCGCTAATTCCACATCGAAATTGTCTGTCTGTCGCATGCTCTTGCAAGTTTTATCTACTTATTTTCGTCGTGTGAAATTTTTTTTTCTTTTTAACACGTGAACAATTCGCCGAGTGAACAGCGAAATTTAATTCTTTTACTTTATTGGACTGTAAAAATTTTAAACTTTCACGTTGCTCGGTTTTGGAATTCTTAATTTTGATTTTCAACTTTATCGGTAACTTCTATCGAAATGCGAATACAAGATACGAAATAGAATTAAAGTATTGAAGACTCTTACAATGTAATACAAATTTCTATAGTCGTTTCTGTAATTCACTTAATTACTTCACAATATTGTATTATCGCGTAAATGCAATACCAATGATTTTATGGTCACCGCAATTTTTGGATCAAATTACACTTTTATTCGTTCTGATGATTACTTTTTTTACTTCATCTCGCACGAAATGTGCAAGATGCTTTGTCAAAGACGCAAGAGAAGCAATCTTTTTGTTAAAAAGATCAATTTCTATCTTTATTTTATACGATTCATCATGATATAATGTAACAATTGTTATAATTCCCCTCTGGTTATTTGATAAAGAAATTTCCGATACGACACGATGCACGAAAATTGCGATATTACGAACACCATATTGCGGAATGGATGATTTCGAAACAACCGTGTAGGAGTTTAGAACAAGTGGTCAGTTCTTACTTAGCTTAGGTTGTCGGCCACTAACAGCAACTGTGCGAGCAATTCAGCTTTCATCAATCAGCTTTTAGTTAATCTTCGGTCAGGCTCAGCAACTTCTGAAGCAATCAGACTTCAAAGCACTCTTTAGCCAATAAGTTAGAAAGCTGTCAGGTATGACTTATAACACAGTCGAATAATGATTAATTTATGATGAAAGTATTAAGAATTGCACTGATTCTTCCAAGGGTGTGTTGTTTACATTTAAAACAATATTATAGAATGTAAATAGAAGCTTATTATGTAATATTATATATATTTGCGTGTGTGTGGTGTGTATTACATATAATAATGAACGTCGCATAAATAAAATTTTTGTTTTGTATTATTATATATTTGCTTATATATATTTGCTATTATTATATATTTGCTGTGTATAATTATATATAGTAATATGTATAGTATACAATTATTATATAACTTGTCGTAGTATACAATTATTATAACTTGTAAAATGAAAATTCTATTTATTTAACATTTATTCGTTTCATAGTTCTTTGTAAAATAGTATCGTAGAGATGTTAATACAGAATTCGAAATATTTTAAACGACACATACATACGTACATGCGAATCGTAGCCAATTGTCGGGCGCGAATTTATGAATGTTTATCTGTGAATCCAAACAAGCTGAATTCAAACAAGTCTCGATCCGCGATAAATAATACTGCGAATTTTACAAACGATAACACAATAAATTGGAATGAGTAGCGTGAATAATGCCTTCGCGCGCTGAAATTGTATAAAAATTTTTCCGAAGCTCTTAGTGGGTTTAAACTTTTTTTTTTTTTCGAATCAATTTTAATACTTTTCAACGCAACTGTGTCTGGTTTTATTTCGCGACAAAAAAGAAATATATACATAAATGTATTTTTTCCATCACGTAGGCCGAACGAAAGCTTTCAAAATAATTAAATGAAAAATTTTTACCTCGCCGATGTTTATTATATAAAAACGGGCAATGTAAACGAGATGTTCATACATGGGTCGTCTGCCTTGGAAACAGTGAAATACGTTTTTATCGAGCTTAGTGCGAGGACGTTTAAAAAAAAAAAAATTATTCACTGCGCAAAAGGTTGTGAAGAGACCTAACCAATAAGTACAGATTCATCGCTTTAAACGTTCTCGATCGTATTTATAAAATCTGAAATTAAAAATTCAAATTTAAATGGAAATCTTTCGTTGAAATTAAATTATCATTTTCGCTCGTTAATTCGACTATAAATAATACAATTAAATCTTTTTCTCATCTGTATGCACATATATATATAGTCTCTACATATTTCAAACGTTCATCCTGCGCAAAATATACAATTTCAACACGATCCTACTTAATCTCCTAATAATCTGGCTCAATTATCTCGTTTTGTACGAGATCAACGATAAATATTTTTATATTACAGACACACAATAAAGCCTCGATTATCGGAATTAATTTGGAAGAAATTTGTTTGGGTAATAGAACTTTTCTTAATAAATAAGTAAATATTGCTTATTATTTAATAATAAGCAATATTTACGATCTACTGTTACACTGTAAAACTCCAACTGGAGGTAAAAATAAAAAATAATAGTATTTTGATATAATAATAAGATAATGACAAATGAAATTTCCTACAGCAATTCTGGAAGCAAGACTAAAACAACGAACGAGATAATAATAACAACAGAATGAACTAAGATGATAATAAAATGAGAATTCCCAATAAATTCTGGAAGCAGGAATAAAAGATTGACTAGTATTTTTTCTGAAAATCGCCTTGTCTGACATTTGTCGTTTCACACTCAATGTAAAACACGAAGAAAGATCGGATCACGTTTGCCAGGTGTAACGCGAATGTTTCTTCGATTTATGTAAATTCAACGGAACGCGTATGGCCATCGTGTAAATTTGTCTCTCTGCATTCGCTGTTCACGTAAAAGCGTGTGTAATCGACCGTGAAGGGTGCCGACAAAAATTTGTTTGGCAACTTCAGGAAACGGCGTGGTAGGTTTTTATAATCGTGAAAGAATCGGGGTTGTTGCGAGCCTCGGGGATCCAAGCACTCGCCCCCCCAAGATATAAAATTCGAGTTTTATTAAATTGAAAACCACGTAGCTGGCGGTACGGCGTGCTGTAGCTTCTCCTCTTCAGCTTCACGGCGGCGCACGGACGTGGCGATATTACTGACTCACGCGATGGGAAATGTCGGTTTTCCATTAACACCGTTTTCCAACCGCGCTGCCGAAAACTCGCCTTCACCGCCGTAAAACGTTTGTATTTGTATTTCGCCGACTGTAGTGCGTTCGAACGCGATGTGCTCGTATTAACAACACAAGACCTCGACTTGACGTTATAAAGTTTTCTTTCTTATTTTTTTTTTTTTTTGTTCTTTAATGATCAACTTAATAGTATTTTAATATTAGTCTAAAATCTCGAGATCTGCTTTATTTGAAATTTACTGGTGAGGCGCAATTTTTGAACATGAATATCGTAAGTAATTCGAGTATTGTAATTATAGACACGACGAATTACAATTCGGCTGTTGGAAAATATTACTGTCGTTTGAAATTTTAACGTGCCTCGAATTAAAGTTGTTATTTATAAATAAAATTATTTTTAACTCTTTCATTTGATATTAATATATTTCATTAGTAGAAGAAAATTGCTTTTCACAATTGCTCTGGATAAACGATTGAATTGAATAACGAAGCAGATGTCCCGAATTTCATCAAAATTATTAATCCAAAAGGGCTAGACCGTCAACCGTATTAATTAAAAAACGAAAGAGAAAAAAAACCGGTTAATATAAATTCTACCGTATCTTCTTAATTTTTTAACCGCGTTGAACGAATCCATTCGTACGCTCGCGCGAAAGTAATCGCGGCTCGCTTTGCCGGATATCACTTTAGACGTTCACTTTCGTATTTATTTAACGAGCGCGCCGCGCGAACGTAAACTTGTAATTCAAATTACATCGCGTTCATTAACAATTTTAATACATCTATTAAGACTTCAATTCTAAAGTTATTTGCAATAATCTACATGTATATAGACGAGACATTACGCGGTATATGAAGTAGTTACACGATGAAATTCATTTCGCTTGGAAGTGTCCGCCAACACTTTAGCCAACTCAGCCAGCAAAACCGCTTTTCGAACGCGTCCGTGCAGCGAAAACGTTGAAATACAGCTGCATTAATATTTAAACGCGTTACAAATTTTCCACCCGCCGAACATGGCTACCGTGTAACGGTGTTTTTAGCAGATAATTCGATAAAAACGTTTCGAATTGCGTAATTGCAATTTCCCGTGAAACGCGAAATGCTCGTTCAATTTGTGGAAAAAGAATCGTGGCGTTGAAAACGGGAATCCCGTGATTTCTACTGTAAAAAGTGATTGCGTTAATGTTGAATTGTTGACGTGACCGTGCAAGATCGATCGAGTATGAGCAGCTTGAATATTCTGCATTTAATTGCGGTGTAATTATTGTTAGTTATTAACAAGTTCACGAGTATAATCTCGATTGCGACAAATGCGACGTTTAAATTGTCTTTTCATTTTTAAACGTAGGTAGACTCGTGGTGTCTTGCTTCTAAGGGGAAGAGATTTAAATTGATCGAACAGTCGCGGAGATTCGGTATTCTCTACTGTTTCTCCGAAACCCAAAGTATTAATCTATGATTTGTTATTAATTTGTTATTAATTCCGCGAGACCTTGTTATACAATTACATTAATTATAATAACATATTAGTAATAATCTTATTACATTAATCTGTTTATCTGTATTTGCTGTATTTTCGATGAATAATTGAATCTTATCAAATGAATAATTTGTTCGACGTACAACATACTACAAAACGCGCGTTCCAATTGTTATACTACGTTTTCCATTTTCGATTCTTCCGGAACTTCTCTCTCACTCGGCAAAAGAAGAAAAACAGACAGCTCGGAAAACAACGTCTCAGTTTCAATAAATAAAATGAAGAAAAAGTCTCGCGACACGGGAGGAAGATCCGCTCGAAAAGAAAATGGGAAAATCTGCTGTGATATTCCCTGGCTCCGTACGCTCTCTGCGTTCGTTTCATAAGCGATGGGCACGCCATTCGCCCGAAAGTTTTTTTTTTTTTTTTTCTCTGATCGTTATTCATTACCAACCGGCTGCGGCCGTGGCCGACCGACGGAGAAAATTTAAACGTTGGCCAAAACGAACCGCTGCGATCGTATTTCGATCCGGCGGCCAGGCATTCGTCGCATCGGAGACATACTCGTACAGACCGCGAATTTTTGGTCACGCTGGCGGTGGCGAGGGAGAATGGGAGAGCAGCAGGACCCGTGGCGCGAATCCAAACGATGGCAGCTCTCGATAACAACGTGAAAAAGCGGCGGCGAACCGCGCCGGTTCGTCAAACTCGTAGGAAACGACCGCGCGCGATTCCGCCGCAAAATCGCTTGAATTGTCGTCGTACGTTGTTATGCGCGCACGTGAAAAACTATTCCACCATTGTTAACGTTCGATCTCTGCGCGACGTCGATCTCTTCTTCTTCTTGCGCGTGACGAAGGAAGACGACGGTGGAGTCAAATTTAATACGATTTGGCTCGCGAAAGCGAAAAAATTCGATCTGCTCTCTGCGAAAGAGTCGATTGTTGCTCGTTAAAAATAATTTACAATTGCGTGTCGTTATGCAGTTACGCTGGCTTAACTGCATAACGATATTATATTATATTATGTTATCGATATTATATTATCACATGTTTGTATTATGTTCTATATTATTTTATATTATATTACATTATATTTGACATCATCGTATTCTCTCATATTGATATTATATTGATATTTGATATTTATATTATTTTATATTTTTTTATATTTATATTATTTTATATTTGACACCATCATATTCTCTTATATTTATATTAATATTATCTTGATATTACATTGATTATTTGATATTTATATTTATATTATTTTATATTTTATATTTGACATCATCATATTCTCTCATATTGATATTATTTTGATATTATATTGATATTTGATATTTATATTATTTTATATTTTATATTTGACACCATCATATTCTCTCATATTTATATTAATATTATTTTGATATTACATTGATATTTGATATTTATATTTGTATTATTATATTTATATTTATATCTTTTTATAGTTTATGTCTGACATCATCATTATTTAATTAATTTAATTTATGATCAAACTAATAGACGATTAATTTTTATTAATAAAGGAATAATTAATTTTATACTTTCTTTAATAATAATATGGTTTATTTTATGTTTATGAAATGTTGGTTCTCCTTTTTCTTTAAATTTAACTAGAGAAATTATATTATTAATAAATTTAATTTTTTGATTTAAATATTTATTTATAATTTAAATAATTTATTGTTTGTTATCTTTTATTTATTCGGTATATTTATTTAGATTTATTATACATGGAAAACATTTTATAAATTTAAAAATTTATAATTGTAAACTAATAAATTTTTTAAGATTATCAATTCATTTAATTCCAGTAAATTTATTATTAATTTATTGTTCTCTCATATTTATATTGATATTTGATATTTATATTTATATTATTTTATATCATATTATATTTGACGTCATTACATCCTTTCATCATATTTATATTGATACGAGCACTTCGAATTTAAATATATACGACATAATAAAAGTATTTTGACGTTCTAATGAATCGAATAATCTTGAAATAATCGAACGCTCGATATTTCGCTCGAGTACGTTATTATAAGCGTATTAGAGTTACAAATTGAACGCAAAGCCACAGCTATAGCTTGTTGCTACCTCACGGTTGCCGTAACGCGGACCAATTGTTGAGAACAAATCGTACGATTTGAATAGAATAAATAATTTCGAATAAAAAAAGAGTAGATGAAAGTGTCGCATAATTTCGTTCGACACAGTTTCTCGTCTCTCACTTCGCCACGTTGAAACTCATTTTTCTCGGTGGATGATACTTCTCAATGTACGTATTTCAAATAAATTCCAGTTTCATTTAATTATCAAGTAGCGCTTCTAAGATACAGATACAATCCGCGGAGGGTTCCGATTGCTTTCTTGAATGCTGATAAAAGGATCCGGAGCGTTGTCTCTGCAATTGTATAAATACTCAGCGCACGCATGATCCCATCACTAGATAAAACGTGGCCGGGTTCGCTTCGAGCGAACACATATCCATGTTTCTTTCTCTCTCCCTCTCTCTTTCAATGTGTACGTGTGTACGTGTGTGTGTGTGTGTGTGTGGGTGTCACCGTTACCGCATGCATTATTGGCTTTTTATCCCGGCGCGCATAGAGCACATTCATCCTCCACGTTGAAGCGGCGCACTCGTAGCGAGAGATTGAACCGGCAGATCAAATATTATGACAGGCAAATGCATGGAAATTTTGTCGGAAGTGTTCCTCCGAGCTATTCCCGGTCCGTTTCCACCGTTCGGGATCCGCTATCACCGGCGGCTCTCTTCTCCGAACGATTTGACCAGCTCATCCAATTAACCGCCCAACCAAGGGGCGAGAGGAGCGGCAAAAGTGGGAAATTAACATTTCAGCCGAAAAAGATTTTCGTTTCAATTATCGGTCTGCGTTCGCACGTTTGGCGAAGTTTAAATCGGTACACACGTTCCGATCGGCTTAGAGCGTGCTTAACGAAGCGAAGTTTGCTGACCTAATGATTTAACGCTGTTTAACGCGTAAAAGAAGGCGAGAGAACGATGAAAACGGGGAGGAAGAAAGAAACGGGGACGTTCTTTAATTTTTAGGTCGTCGAAAGTTCGAGTTCGCAAAACCATTGCGCGTATGATTAAAATTCGTCCACGCGCGGATGCGACTGCGAATAAACCTGGGAACGCGTTCCCGCTTCGTTCCCTCGTACATCAACTTAATATCCCACGGTCGATCCATCGATGGCACGATATTATATTCATGTGCAAACATGTAGACGCTGGATTACAGGTCCCAACTATACAACATGATTTTCAATAGTTGATGCGCGTATCCTGAATTATCGAAATCATGTAGTGATGTATTGCAACAGTGTGTGAGAAGAAATACGCGTTGTTTCGGTTGTTTATTATTTTTTTTTAATAAAAATATATTTCGATCTTTATCAGGGAGGAAAATTATCAAGATTAGAATTAGAAGTATAACATGTGAGAAATCAAACTTGATATGTTGTGACAGTAGTTTAAAAAAAATATATAATTGTTTATTATTTGTTTAATAAATATATATTTCAATCATTGGTAGGGAGGAAAATTATGAAGATTACGATTAGAAGTATAACATGTGAGAAATCAAACTTGATATGTTGTCACGATGTGACAATAGTTTAAAAAAAATATATAATTGTTTATTATTTGTTTAACAAATATATATTTCGATCATTGGTAGGGAAGAAAATTATCAAGATTAGGATTAAAAGTACAAAATGTGAGAAATCAAACTTGATATGTTGACACGATGTGACATTAGTTTAAAAAATATATATAATTGTTTATTATTTGTTTAATCAATATATGTTTCAATCATTGGTAAGGAAAAAAATTATTAAAATCAGAATTAGAAGTACAAAATGTGGGAAATCAAACTTGATATGTTGACACAATGTGACAATACTTTGAAAAATATATATAATTGTTTATTATTTGTTTCATAAATATATATTTCAGTCATTGGTAGGAAAGAAAATTATGAAGATTAGGATTAGACGTACAAAATATGGGGAATTAAACTTGATATATTCGTTCTGACCGTTGATGACGATAGCGAAGAATGCTTCCTCAAATTTAAACTGTTTCACTTGTATTTTTAATCGCTATTTTGACAGGAAGTTACAGAAGGACATACAAAGCAATGACGAATTGCAATTGAAAGTAATTGTCAACTTCGTTTCTTGATTTTGAATTTACTTGAAATTAGGAACGAACTTACAAATTAATTTGATATTTGTGAGATTCTAAGAAGTGTCCTTTCAAGTTGAAGTCATTTGCTTTGAGAGTTTCATTTCAAAGCTGAGTAAATATTTATGGAAACGATAAATAAAGAAAACGATAGCGCGCAGACTTTAAGAAACAATATGCCTTTATTAATTGGAAGTTCGTTGTTGAGACGTTTAAAATTGTTAAAGGAAGAGAGAGAATTCCAGAAAATGAGAGAAAAGAACAAAGCAAACGACAAGCGATCGGTAGTCGTCAAAAGACTTCGAAAGTTAATTATATCAGTGGAACTGCAATCGACATTGTGCCCATCGGCTTCTATTACTTTATATCGATTTTAATCCTATTCTGTAACTTCATTTTATTCATCGGGAAGCTATATATCACTCGTTAACAAATACTACGTTTATTACTGGAAGAATTATAAAAATTCAGACGTTCCTAAAAAAACGTCGAATGATCTTTTTCAAGCTCGAATTTACCATGATCTTGAAATTTTCTCTTCACAACGACTCCTTAAAATTTTTTTCGTCATTTTATTGAATATCTTGAATATTACCGAGCCAGAGCAGTTTCGTGTTTTGAAACGAGAGCAAATGGATCGTCACGTGATTTATGAAGCTGTAACAGTAACTTTTTAATTATACTCCAATTTGAAAAACCGAACGAAATTACCATCGAAGAAACTGTTAAATAATACATAACATGATAGTAACAAGGTAGTGAGTCAATGTGCTCGTTGTTAACCATCAGGGGCGCGCAGTTTTAAAGAGAATGAACACTCTGCCTGCACGGAATTTTTTTTAACGTGAAAAAGGGGAAAAAACGTTTGTTCCAATCATTAAACATAAAATATTTCTTAAACTGAAAAATAGTAATATTTAAATATTATTAAATAAATAGTAATATTTAAATGTTACTAAATAAATAGTAATATTTAAATAAATTCTTTATTACAGAGTTGGGTACAAATAATCCCACCATGCAACTAACGTTTTAAATGAAATTCATCTTTTCTCCAAAGCAAAGTGGATTAAATAATATCCTACCGTGCATTAACTGTCAACAAAAAAAAAAAAAGAAAGAAAAAATGTGGGACAATTTTAAACCCAGCTAACCCCAAAGAGTTTAAAAACAACGTACCCAAAATGTCATCGGGCCAAATGATCTTTTCCACTCGCAGCCATCGTCATCCCCGATGCTCGAACGTGCAGGAAAAATCGAGAGGCTCGCGAACTCGATATTGGCGTCGCGTCGTTTTTCAGTTGAAGGCACGAGCGTCGTTGCCGCGGCTTGCTCGCTCAATGAGGAGAAGTCGAGTCGCTCACGGCTCTCCATAAAATACGACAATACCTCCAGAAGCATTAACGTGATCTGTGTAAGCCACGTGAGGTTCTCGCTGTGGATGCGGTCCCTGAGCGTGTACCATCGGGACATAAATAATGCAGAACACTCCTAGAGCCGCCGGTTCACGTAGAACCAATACGTTCCTCCTACGGAACTGTAAACTAGATAGGTTAAAATCTAGTCGATGGAATAGAGCGCCGAGGGCGGCTCGTGCGCCACGGCTCCTCTCCCAAACGAATATAAACCAGCTGTTTCTACTCGGCCAACTTGCCTTATTGCATTATTTAAATACCGTGAATTATTCAAGCTTCGTGCACGCGACAGAAAATATAATTGACAGACGCGCGGCATCATTACGATCAATGCTGCGATTAGCAAATTCATACAACTGCGAGAAGGATTCGATTTTGACAACTTTCTAAGTTTCTCTGAGACTCGATAATATATATATAAATTTAATTTATTTTAAAGAAAAGCATTAATTTCTAAATATATATATTTATTTTTTTATTTTACAAAGAAATATATATATATTTGGATCATTTACTTTTGAGATAATTAAAATTATTAAAATAAATTAATTAACCCTGATACAAGAGGTTACGAAATAAATTTTACTTATTTATTTTTTTAAAAATTCACTTCTGATTCAGATTTTTTTGGCAATAACGTTTTAGTTACTACGCGAAAAAAATTAAAAATAATTTTCCTAAAAAAATTTTCCAATATAACTATTATTATAAATATTTCACGAAAGTTTATTAATTTATCTTCAGAATATTAAATTAAATTTAATATTAATTTGTTAGATAGTAAATTATTTATAATCTGAATTGAATGAAAGATAGTTCTTCGCAATACTATTAATAGTACGTTGAAAAATGATCAAAATCAAGGGTGGATCTCTTTTTGTAAGAAAAACATTTGCTAAATTACTGATGAGATTTTTATCTATTTTTCAAAACATAAAAAGATCATAATTCATAATATAATTCAATTCTTCAGTCATAAAAAATTTTCATATTTTTCTGAATAAAAATTAGCATTACAAAGGATGATTTTCGTTCGAAGCATACATAGTACATAGGTGATTATTCTGTTTCAATTATTTTAGACAGGCATGAACGCATACGAATTCATTAGTTAGAAATGAGAGAGGCAAATGATTAATCGCGACAAAAGAATAATTTATTAATTTCAGTTGGCAAGAATTTATCATCATCGAGTTTTATGAATGTCCCAGAAATTTTGAATCAGATAAAGTCATTCTTCTCTTAATAACAAATCCTTCTCGTCCATCTTCAATTAAATATATAATTAACTAGTTCGACGAATATAAAGGACAACAGCTTGTTTACTTGAGAGTCGCGCCGTAATTAATTAAATTCTTGCAATTCGATTGCGTAGACCAGCGTTCATTTATGAAAAATTTGCTATTTGAAGATTGATTGAATTAAACGTAACGTGGAATATCCAATGTACCGTAACTCGTGATACCTAAAATGAAACAGAACGAGTGACATTCGTGATACTCTGTAGTAAAACAAATTTGCTCGTTGTTGAAGCTCGAATGAAAAACAAGAATTTCAAAGAATACCGTTTCCAAATCTTTCCGGCTGTTCTCGAATCTCGTCGATCGGATAAAGGCAAAAACTTTTCGTACAAAGTGCAATATTATTTTATTACCTCAGTTTACGCAGACCTGCACGATAATTAATAATACATGTCGTTCGAAGATCGTGAAGTATCTCATTCAGGGCGGTTACTCGGGTTTACCTACACTTCGTTGTCCCGCGATAAGAGCTGCAAGTTGGCTCAACATAAGAAGTTCCTTCCAACTTTCTCTTCGGAATAGCGTTCGTAAAATTGATCCTCTTAGAAAGTGCGCTGCTTCTCTCGAATTTTCAAATCTCACCGAAAAAGAAAGCAACGCGAGACTCGTTCGCTTTGAAGACAACTAGACACTCCGCAGAATTTTCTTCGCGTCACTAAAAAATATTTGTACACAAATGAAATCGCTCGCAGTAAATATGAAGAAATAAACTCGGATTCGTCCTGTGCCCAGTCGAGATACGTATACGTCGAAATAACCTAGCGACTACTCGATTAATACTAACTCAATTAATCTGCCAAGATTACGTGTACTCGCCAACATCGGGAGGAAGCATTGGCTTTATCTCTTTGAGAATTTCGTTGAATCTACTTTCGTATTAAAATTCGTCTTTTTTCCTTTACTCCGTACCCTATTTGTAACCAAATTACGTTTGCCTTGTTTCCGATAAACGGATTACGAGTCTTTACGAGCACAAAACTAAACGCAGAAACAAGTGGACTGCGAATTTTTGGGAAATTATCTATATTTAAACGTAAAAGTGTGAGAAACATAAAAAAAAAAAATATACGTCTCGGTAAATGAGACAAGCTCCTGCTTAGATTTTATATATTTGTTTGTCATTACACAGAAATATGAATAAATGGCATTGCATTGCGAAAGTCGCAGTTTCAGGGAGAATTTTACAACAGAGTTCTGTGATTAATCTGTAGGGTTCTACTCTGTAGAACGTTGTTTAAACTTTGTAATTTATGGCCTGACAATCATCAGCGTACTCTTACAACCCTTGAGCTCAAGGGTGTCATCTTAAGCATATTTCAGAGAAAGCGACACGAGTCAGCGATAGGCTTATCTAATTAGCAACAAGTTACGATAATTTCGCTCACACAGCCTCTACGTCATATTTAGCATACAACACGTATGTAAACGTGTATTACCCCCTTCACGCCTCTCTACGTATATAATTTTCAGTCCTAATTACCATGTTTTATTTTAGATGCTTAGGTAATTTCAGTGCCTAATTACCATGTTTTATTTTAGATGCTTCAAGACTCTCGAAACGACATTTATGTTTAGACATAATTATATGTTCGTACATTCCTCGATATCCTTTATCGATATAGTGTTTGCGTTGCTATTTTCACGTTTTGAAATTTCACTGGCACTATAGTGACTCTCAACTGTTTACGATTACAACTTTTGAATTGATCCTGAAAATGTCTACAGAAGTTAGAAAACATAAAACACAATCAACAAAATTCAAGTATATGTATATTTCATAGAGATCGTAAATAATCAGTTATTTATTAATACGTCTCAACATTCACCATTTTTTAATACTTATTGTATATTCAAAATGATTATTCGTGCTTTACACGAATTTTAAATAAATACATATATATATTTATCTATACTTATAAATAATATCTTGTAACTTCTATATATTTCTAGATTGAGCACAAATTTTTCCAACATAGACATGGTAGTTGCGCGTTTTATTTAATTTAAAAGTTTCATGTAATATTATGATACGATATACAGTACAGTTGCAAAATGTTTTATATAATATGCCCAATACACACATAAAGATCTTCTGTACATATGAATATATGTTTATAATATAATATTAATATCTTTGAATACTATTATAATTTATATAGTATGTATAATATATAGTACATATAATATAAATATCTTTGAATTATAACTATTATAATTTAAATTTATTATATTATTTTAATATTATAATATTTAATAACATAAAATTGTACGGAAATAATATTTTCAAATATCATCAGGTTCCATACATCAAGCATATTTCTTTTGAATCTAGAAAAAAGTCTTTACCTCTAAAAGTAACGGAAATACTGGCTAGTATCACTTTGTATCGTGATCCTGGTCTAATTTACCTGTTTCTAACGTAGAATACGAGCCAAGTATTGGTAAATCTAATTATTGTCTCTACCTCAGCTGAATGAGATAAATCCACGTTGATTTGGTAATCGGAGTGTTGCTTGGCGGTCGCGACGTAATTGACAAACCCTTGTTGGTTCTCACTGAATCAAAATACGTCTAGATCCTGATTTCATTAATTGTAGGTAGATTTAACCAATCCGGGGAACATAAATTGTTGCTTCCCCCTCTATTTCGAAAACTCCGCATTTTTCCCGTCATGGTACATGTTCAATTATTTTTCAAAACTGGAATCAATAATTTATATTTTATGAATTGTATTTCTTTTAATTTTTTTCGTTAAAAAATTACATTAATTTTGACACGAGAGCAATTATTGTTGCGTGCATCTGTATATTTGTATACCTTTGGAATATTAATCAATTTTTATTAAATATAATTCATATATTATCATATATTCATGTAATATTTAATATTAACTATGTTTCTTTTGTTAGAAAAATTCCTTAAATAACACACGCAAAGAAACGAAAGTGGCTCGTTGAGAGATATCTTAAATTAGAATACTTCAAAGAGTGTCTGACCATATATCGTTCATTTCTCCTTATCGCCTCAATTCTCGTTCTCCAATATATATATATGTAACAAATTATAATTATTCATTCGAAAATCAAATGTAAGAAAATTTTTGTTTATCTATACTGTCGTTCGATTTGCCATAACTTTTCTTACTTAACGATAGAAAAATGTAACAAGTTAGAATGCTGCAGAGCGTGTCTGACGACGTACCTTCCGTTTCTCCTTGTTGTCTCGATTCTTCGCTACACTTCATAGGTATACTTTCATTATAATCACATGTATTATATACACGTGAGAAATTATAATTATAATTATTCGTTCGAAGATGTAACATTTTTTGTTCATAAAAAAAAAAATTCTTACTCTATGATATCGTTCTGTGACAACATTTTTACTCGTTTATACACTCAATGATACAACATTTTTACTCGTTTATACACTCAATGATAGAAAAATTATGTTAGAACGTAGTTATTAATTACGTTATGTAACAAATTACAATTATCCATTCGAAAACATAATATTCATCAGATACTTGACACTGTAGAAAAATTACTTTACTTTATAATGCCACTCGGCTCGTGATTATTCTTATGACTGTCTTGTATTATTCATGTTGTAAGTCGCGTAGGTGTTGCGAGTGACAGAGGAGCAGAGAGTAAAGAGAGAAACGAGAGAGAAATGAACAGGTAGGCGAATGCTGAAAAGCACTGGCACAGCAACAGAATGTATGGGCGAAGAGGGATGAAAGAAAAAGTGCACGCTGCGTGCACGAGTAGGGTGTACGTGAAACGGATGATGTGTGCGACGATAAGCAAAGAGCGTGTGAAACATTTGCAGAAACTCGGTGTGGAAGGGAAAGCAAATATATTATCAGGATACAGAGCACCGGAATGGCGTTGACAACTCGAAGTATGTTTCACATGTGTTTATAAGTGTACGCTGTACGTGTAACTATGATTTACACGTTATAGCTACAAATTATTATTTAAACTGACGGCGTGACGGTTTAACGAAATGTCGCAATAAATTGTCGTGTACGAAAAAATTCTTTCAAACACGCTTCTCTTATAGATAACAGGACGTTTATGGGAAATGGGGCAAATTTATATGATCATTAGGAACTTGTTGAAAAATGTCACAAGTAAGATTTACATTCGTTTCATATATTTTTGTTATGTTTTTATATTTTATAATATTATTGTTATTGTATATTATATATTGTATATTTAATATTGTATATAATATTGTATATTATAATTGTATAATATTGTATATAATATTATTGTATAATGTTGTATATAATATTATTGTATAATATTGTATATAATATTATTGTATAATGTTGTATATAATATTATTGTATAATGTTGTATATAATATTATTGTATAATATTGTATATAATATTATTGTATAATGTTGTATATAATATTATTGTATAATGTTGTATATAATATTATTGTATAATATTGTATATAATATTATTGTATAATGTTGTATATAATATTATTGTATAATGTTGTATATAATATTATTGTATAATATTGTATATTTGTAATATTATAATTTCTTTTTTTTTGTTTATTTGAAATTTCAGATCAAAGGATTTTGCGAATAACTTTGTAACTTGAATCTTTGCTCTGCTAGACCCACACAATTCTGACCGATCATTTGCGTAATAATTTGGGTCAATTATCACGTGTAAATCAGCAACCATTCTAATATGTACTTGGAAATAACAGTGATGTGCATTTAAATATTGTACACATGACATCAAGGACGTCAAAGCAGCAGATAACGCTACCTTAAAATGCACGTGAAAAATTCAAATTTAAATCAGATTTTTGTAGATATTGTTAATACATTAACTGTTGCAATGATCATCGGTGGCTGTTTGTTTCTATAAATATTTTGCGTTCCTATTTCTGTAAATATTTTAGAACAATTGAAATGAGATGAATTTTAAATAGCACGAGTAACTAGATAATATTATAAAATATTATAAATAATATTTAATATTAAACAATATAATAAAGCGCATTCTTCGTTATTTTATAATATTACTTAATACTTTATTTATTATTTTATAATATTACTTAATACTTTATTTATTATTTTATAATATTACTTAATACTTTATTTATTATTTTATAATATTGTAATATTATAATATAAAATTATATATAATGATAATATTACAAAATAATAAATAAAATATCAAATAATATTATAAAATAACGAAGAATGCGCTTTATCGTAACACAATATCTTAAGTATTTTATCAGATAAAACGTGAAAAATTTCGCGTAGCAGTCAACCTGCTAAATTATATTGTGCAAAAGAAAAACAAAAAAAAAAGTAAAGTTAGCCATCAATCATCTTCAACAATCAAGTTCCAATATTTACATTTCGAAACGTGCGTCTTCCCTATGCAGAGTCAACGCTCGAAACACAGTTCACCCCCAACCCTCTGATGGCGAATTATTCCACCTTGGCGCGTTATTTGCCTTTCGATTCTCAGGTAGAAATTAACGGGGTAAACGGAAAACTCAGGATCGAAAGAGAAGTTGGGGGGGGGGGGCAGCCGAACGCTCGTTATCGACATCTTCGGTACGGTAACTTCGTTTTAAGCCAATAAACAACGCCGATGCGGGTAGCGACGATCGTCTCTGGATGCATCGGTCGTTAAACTTCTCGGTTCTCTGTTGGATCGTGCAACTCGTGCACGAGCAATCAAGGAGAGACGCCCAAGTATTTCGAACAAAGTTCAACGATGGAAAGGATTTTGCAGGATGCCGTACGCGCACGCACACGCACACGCACACGCACACGCACACGCACACGCACGCGAGTGGCATTAATCCGTGTCTCGCGGTGCTAAACATTCGCGGTTTAAACGGAGAATCGTTTCGCGAATGGCGAAACTGTGTGAAGCGACGACGGATCGATCTGTGCGCGGGCGAAAGGAGTGCCCTGGGCATTCGATCGCCCGGTTTAAGTCGATAAGTGCAATTCGATTTACCCCATTGCTGTCGACAGTAATGCATACTTTATACTACGTTTCTCTTCCTTTCAATTTCCTTCCACTTCAACGTCGGTGTGAGACCACGGCGGGCGACAACGAACCATCGTTCCCGGTGTAATGGGATCGTCATCTTTTCTCGTCGGGCTCCTCGTCCTTGCCCACTCGACAAAATCAATTACCACCACCGGAACCAATTCCCAGATATATTCTGCCAGTCATTTCTGTTTGATTTCTATCCTCTCGATTATTGTTTCTACTATCGCGGTCGTGCGCGATATTTACAACCGCTTTTTCTTTTTTTTTTTTTTTTTTTTTTTTGTAACAGAAAGTTTGCAGAAAGTTTCCTGTAACGTTTGACACGTGAAACTCATTCTCTTCCGAGGCTCTAGTTTCTAATTGTTTATAATTGTTACGTAAATATATTTATAATTGTTTAGTTTAATATTTAATATTTATATTTCTCTGTTTAATATTAATCCCATTGTTATATAAATATATTTATAATTGTTTAATTTAATATTTAATATTTATATTTCTCTATTTAATATTAATCCCATAAAAATCCGCAGTTCGTTTATCTTTCCCTTTTTTTAAATAAGTTTGAAAACAGTCATACATTGTTTAGTTTAATATTTAATATTTATATTTCTCTATTTAATATTAATCCCATTGTTATATAAATATATTTATAATTGTTTAATTTAATATTTATATTTCTCTATTTAATATTAATCCCATAAAAATCCGCAGTTCGTTTATCTTTTCCTTTTTTTAAATAAGTTTGAAAACAGTCATAAATCGTACGTAATGACTGAAAATCATTATAGAAGTTAGATTTAGTTACATGACACCGTATGTCCCCGTCTTTCATGGAGAATTTGAAATTTGCCTTCTGTCATTGAGAATTTTTACTCGTTTACTCTTGCCGCGCAACAATGCTTTTTATATACGAAAAATGCTTTTTATATACGTATTGGTGTATATTGGCATTTTCCGCCAAAAAAGAATCGGAGAAACGCGCGATCCGAACTGCAATACAATTATTAGTAAACTAGTCTGGAACTTTTTCTGTAATTGCCTTTAATTTATAATATCGTAATTTATTTTAATTGACAATTTGTTTTAATTAGCTTAAGATTTCGTTGTGTCGTGTTGTGCGCCGTGTGCACGTAGCTTTAAGTCCGAAGAGAAGACTGTAGTTTTTGTTGTGTCATATGCAGCATCGCTGTTGAAAAAAAAAAAAACGTTATCCCGCGAGTGCATCGGACAGTTCAAATTCAGCTATTCAAGCGGTTTGTTATCGAAACCTTGCATTTTGCGTGGAAATGGCCTACCGCAGAAATTTTTCAATTTTTCACAAGAATAGAAACACGAATCGCAAAGTTTTTCATTTCGAAAACATTTTAAAATATATTAATCTTTGCGTTCTTACTTTAATTACCACGTGATTGTAAACGCGCCAGCATCCTCACGGTTAAATTTCGCTAAATAACAAAATATTTTCCGCGCAATCGAATTCAATCGATAGACACTCACTCGGTGATTGAAATTTATTATTTATTGCTTGAATAATTGTACGTTCTCTGAATATGAGAAATTGTTTAAGTACGAATCTTCGAATCTAATTCCTCGAATCTACAAAATTATTTGTATAAAATATTCGAAGAGATTTAAAATTCCTGCTTAGACCGTAATTGAAATCTGCACTCTTCAGAAACGAAGTGAACTTTATTTAAATTAAAAATTTTAATTTTTTAAAAAAAGGAAAATTTTTTTTTTTTTTTAATTGAAGAAAAAGTTCTATTCAGCTAGCATCAAGACACAGTTATATCGTCCACGTCTCAATTTTCACAATGTAGCAGCGTGCACCCTAATTACGACCAACTTGTCGGAAATTCAGGGCCTTTCCCATTTTTTCTTTCTTCTATTTTTTTTTTTTTTTTAACTTAACACAAGGCTGGGCTCTCGCCTATCTGCATACTACTACCACACTTTCGTTCTCCGCTACTTTTCTAGGAGGTTAGTTTAAAATTAGGCTAATCAATCATCTCAGTCCACCTTCCAGTCCTCGAAATTCATTAAAGCCAGTCCTGGCCTGCTGCTGCCTCCGGCTGTTCAGAAAATATAAATTAGAAGTTGAGAATTATCATTGCCCTTTATCGTTACACGTTTCCGTTCTTATCATCGGCTGTCGTTATTAGCAATTAAATTCTGAATTTCTCGATATCGCGCACGTTGCTCCTTAATAAAGTCTGACAGCTTTTAATTAATATGTCATGGAGGGATAATATAACGAGTTTTTGCCTTTGATGGCGGTAATATTCATTATACCTTGTGAATATCATTTACTTTCTGCGATTGCGGGGCATTCTTTGTGATATTGAAAGCCAGACAGGATGCAGCGTGTCGTGAAATTTTACTTTGCATTGTGTTATACGTTTCGTTCATATTAATCGAGTTAATTTAATTCGATTTGCATTCATCATTGTTGATAATAATATGTATTATTACATTTATTGTTGAAGTTAAACATAAAATTTGGATTTGGGAAAGTGAAGTCAGAATGAAATGATTAATCAAATTAATTGAATTCAACTGGAAGTCAAATATATACATTTATTATTGCTAATAACAAATGTAATTTTACACAATAATAAATATATATATAGCAATAAATGTATATATAGTAATAATAATATTATTTAGTTTTAAATTTATTATTTAAATTACAAAATTTTTGTATTTAATTACAAAATTTTTGAATTTAATAGAGTGACTGACTAACTAAACTAATAAACTAATCGATTGACTAACAAGAAGAAATGTATAAACTTGGAAATATTTATTATTCTATTATTATTTATTTATAATATTTCATATGTATATAATAATAATTACCATTATTTATATATTATAATATATCAACGTATTAATTTTTGATATAAATAACAAAAATATAAAAAACTGATTTCAAGTTTAAACGAAATGAGAGAACTCTTATAAATGTCTCACGTGATTCAAAGGATGACAAAATTAAAGTTCCTGCACTGTAAACGTCTGAGAACTAATGTAAATTAACTTAGCCAACATCGTGAAAGCTTAGAAAGTACCCGTTTTTTTTTGTTTTAGATCGTGCGTTGCATACGTAAACGCAAGTTTCTTCATTAAAGGCTATGGCCTTAGATAGAAGTGGAAGAGCGTGTTCTTAGGGTGATTGTAGAAAGAAGAATAAAAAAAAAAAAAACAGTATTAAGCAGAAAACTTCTTGTTCAAAGTAACCAATGTACTTTGAAAGACACAACAATTTTCGAAAAAAGATGTAATTTAAAAAATTACATTTTTATGAAATAATAGTTATAGAATAATAGAGTTTTCGCCTGATGGAGCAGTCACAGCATTTTTTTTTAAATCTCGAATTTTATTTATTCCAATAATTAGATTTAAAATGGATTGGATTTTTAGGAAAATTCATAATTTTGGGAGCACAGTAATTAAAATGGAGCCTCGAATAGAAGAAAATTGTTTCACGTACTAAATGTTATAAAAAGTACTATATTTTCGATTCTTTATATACTTTTTTATATTGTGCAATTTTCACAAAATAAAAATCCGTAATCTAGTGCTAATTTCAATACTTAAGAATCACGTGTCTTTTTTTAACTGCTGGATCGAAGCGGAGCTCTTAACACAAGTAACTCTGTACAGTTGCGTTCTTCACATGCCTGGAACCATCGAAGCCATTCTTCAAATGCTTGAAATACCTCGCCGTAAGAAGGCACGTTTTCATCAATTTCGCTTGCTGAAGATTTACGTCTTTGACATAAATCTCCGTTAACAGAGCGTTGATCCATCAAAAAATTACGTACAATTTATTGTTTAATCAGCAGCGATTATCAACAGTAAAATAGTTATGTCTGTAGTTCCTTTTCAAAATACGAATAGTACATCAAACGTGTGACGTAATGATATTATTTGCGATGGTGAAAGCTATCTATTACTAGCAGACGTTCGGCTTGAATTAAAGAACGTTTGGTTAATAGAGGTTTGCATACGGGAGACTCTGCTGTATCTAGAGTGATTACGTGACCATTCCGTGATTTTAGACAATTTTAGTTATTCTATTCAGTGTACAGTTATTTTCTTTGACGCGTCATCGTTAGCTTAAAATTCAAATTCCGAAGATTTCCTTGCTGCTACTTCGATTATTAAACTCTCGTTCAATTTTTGCCAAATTTTCCATCCTTCGCTTCGATGATTAAACTCTCGTTAAATTTTCAGAAAATAGCTGTGAAAGTTGATCTGCCAAGAGAAGCCAAACTTTTACTAATCATTTGTACGTCTTGTAAAATCATGTTCGTCGGACAGTTCAAATATACCCTTAAATTACAATTTATAAATCGCAGTCATAAATCAGGTATCAGGTAAACCGATGTGTCTGTTACAAGTTTGAATTCCAATTATTCGACGAATGATTTATCGCGTCAATTAATTACGATGATATGTAAACCAATTCGTTTTGTACGAAATTTCAGAAAATTGAATCTCCCCCCTGATCGTTAAAATCCATTTGCAATCCGAAGAAGTAAATTGACCAACAAATATCAATTTCCCTGAATCATCACGAGAAACTACTAATTATTAGCAGCGGATTTTCGAGAATATGGATTAGGAAACTACATTTTTGATATTTTACTTATTTCCCTTTTTTTCTTCGCGTAAGCATCACACACATTAAACACATGAAAATCCGCAATATGCTGGTTGGAAACCATTAGCGAAATAACTTTATGATTTAGATCTGCATTTACAAAACCTCGACCAAAAAGAAAAAAAAAAAAAAACACGTGTAACCGAGCGCATATTCAATGAGCGTATCTACCCGTGACCCGCTGATAATTACGTCTGATAATTACGTCGTGTACGAGGCGAGGCGTGAAACTTCGTTAACCCCAAAGATAATCTAACTTTATACGCGTTCCATGATTGTTTCGTACATTATTAGTCGCGCAAGCGGTTACTTTATTATTGATACCCACGCTGATAGCGTCTAAGTTGACAAGTGGTGCAAGTTCATCATTTTTGGAAACAACCTTCGGGGCTTGTAACGCTTGCATAGCTCGGTGAAACGCGAAACATCCAAGGCGGCGAGATTGTTACGCTTCGGGAGCATGAAAACTGTTACACGTTGAGTAATTGCCCTGTAAAGTGATAGAACGTTTATTATAAAAAAAAAAAAGAAAGAAAGAACGAAGCCGAATAATGAGTTACAAAATTATCTGAATATATTTAGCACGGGGGGGGACAAAGTTTACGTAATTTCACATTTCTGAAGATAAATGTATTTTATGTATTGCAGTCGTGTATTTTAATCAATTTTTATATTTAATGTTTAAATTTGTAAATATATCAGTATCTCATACAAATCTAATCGCCCGAGAGTCAAGAGAAATGCAGAATTATAGAAATTATACTGCAATTATAGCTCTTTTTTAGATTTCGAGTGTTACGAAAAAATTCCAATGAACAACGACTCGTAATTAGCCGCGTTTGTCAAACGACGAGTCGACGAATTGATCACAGCGAATAGCTCGTACACGTGCACATGTCGATCTTGATTCATAAAACATTCGAGAGAGACGATATGAAACATTACAAGATATGAAGGTGCAGTTGCGACCAGAACACGAGTCGTATATATATATATATACGTGCACTCCCCTTGAAATTCTTATCTCTTTCAGTGGCCATCCCGAGCTGTGATTTATTCGTTTCCCAGGGATTTATTCACGCGTGTACCGACGCGACACGAACGAGAAACCTGTTGCGATCCGGCTTGCGGTCGAATTACAAAAAGATTGAATCTGCCACGTAATATGCTGCAGCTTTCGGTAATATTGTATAAACCGGTGTGTAATTCAACTGTTGTTTCGTCGGCCGAAAATTAAAATTGGATTGCACGTGCGTTTTGTCGGGCGATATCCACGAATCTACAATATTTCTGGTGATATCGCGGCTCGCAATTTACGCTTTTTCCATTTTCGGGGAACGTACGCAGAAATTCATACATTTCTCTGCAAATCCGAATGTACAGGCGGAGGAACGGGGGCGTACAAATGGTTATATTAATATATTATGAGATAAGAACATGACATCGTTTTATATATTATTAATTATAACAGGTATTAATAATTATTGACGTTACGACTGTCTACGTAAAATTTATTCCATTAAACGCAGACTATGCTCAAAATCCATGCTCTTTGAATGGAATTGTTGCACGTGTAATAATAAACGCGTAACTTCTAATTTTTCGAAAGTAAAGACAACGAGCTAAAATACACGACCGATTTAATAAAAACTTTACAAACAAAAGTTCACCGAGAGTCGAAACCTGCAAGAACTTCGTTCTACGCGCGAAATCTTGCTCTAATTGCTGGGAGTTTTGCTTCGTAAGACTCCTTGCGAATGAATCGCGCGCAAGTCAGTCCCTTGGTTATTTGGTCTGACACCTTTCGTCTCGAAAGCTCAACCTTCGTTCTGCCTTGCGCAGAGTTGTAACTTTATAATGGCTCGCGCGTGAAAGAGATGCAACGCTCTTTGATATTATTTTGTATTTTTTCAGAACTTTTGACTCGAGTTTCTTGACTCGCCACCACGTTTCACGTTGAAGCGATCAAACAGCTGGTTTCTTATTTGACCGTACCCGGTCGGTACAGCAATCGAGCATCGTGTCAGATTTAAACAGTATAACTGGCTTTCACGTTTCACGCCAATTATTTTCTGTGCGATTGTTCTGTGTTGTGTAAAATTAGAATCTTCCGCGAATCGGATTTACTCGTAAGTGGTAAGTAACGCGTAGCAACGCTTACTAGCATTTGTTAGGCAAATGGTCAATCATGCATAACTAAGTGGGGTCGCGTCTGCGTTTCATGCATTATAAAGATGGCCGCCGCTCCTGGTTTGTTCTTACCGGCTTACCATATTGTCTGTTCTAAGTAACTGCTCCTCGTTAACGCGGGCTCCTCTGATATTCTATTTAGGACAACCAACAGACGCGAGCGAACGTTACACACGTGGTTACACCACCAAATTTCATCATTATTACTGGTGGACTTGGAGGTTTAATCAAAGCCAGTAACATCAAAATTAATATATATATATTTAACTTCGTACATACTCGACGAAATTAATTAAATTAAATTAAATTAAGGTATATTGGCTCGTCAGATACCGTTTATTTAATTCCACACTGTCTGTTCTTTTCTTCTTCACTCAGGAATCAGATCCACACTGTTTTCTTTTTTTTTTTTTCTCTCCTACTCAACAATCGGATTCACACTTATATCCTTGATATTATATTATATTACTTTAATATTACTTACTAATATTAAATAATTACTAATATTACTAATATAACTAATAATAATATACTTACTAATGTTACTTAAACTTATCATTACTTTAATATTACTTACTATAATATTTATTAACATTACATTATCTTACAAGTACTATATAGCGTCGTGCAACACTTGTAGGCCATTTCTGTGCTCGAGCCACTTTAAGGTCAAACTTGACCTGCATTAGGTTTGCGCGATCCTATGTTATATTGATGAGGTGAGAGTGCTAGTCAGTCATCGTAAATAATTTTTCTTATTTCCCCTTTCACTCGTCGCTCGTTATTAATAATTTCTGCATGAAAATGTCAAGTATCTTGGTACGATTTCCAAAAGGAAAGATAATAAGCTCTACCCTCCAGTTATTAACTTTCTATTGAATTCTGCATTTTTGAAACATTCGTGCACCGTTACGACAAGTCCACCGAAATGTCTGGATACACGTTGAGGATAAAGTAAATACATAACGATACATAAGATTCGTATGTTTCTTCTCTTGTTATTTTTCAACCTTTTCGAACAAGCTTCACAAAAATTTCTAGGACGTTCCACTCAAAAATAAAGATTACCAGCGCTCTTTCTTTATTTATCTTCTACTTGATACCCAGTCACTAGCAATGAACGTTTGCACTAAATTTCCGCTTTCACGTTACAACGAAGCGAAAGCTTGGAAAATGGCACGGTTTGAAGATGATACGGACGAAGCTGGTGCACTTGAAAATTACACGTTATCCGTAATACACACGGAAAAATTCGCGAGACATGTGCCAGGACATTTTCAAACACTGCAAATCAACAACGAGGAAGTTGGATTGATTATCGGATTATAAAATTCGTACTTGCGTTTTATATTCATGTTTCTGTTTCGTACGTAGTGTGCGAGTTTGTGTATAGTACACGAGGAACAAATTTTAATAGGGACGTCGCGGGCACATTTTTGTATAACAAACATGCGATTAAATTACGACCAAATTGATGAACTAATACATAAATTTTCGTTTCGGTAAATTGCTAAATGTATGGAAATGGGATTTTGCATTTCCGTATGCCGTATGAATTATACGATAAGTAATATTTATGATACTGTTCCATTTGCTTGATTTTAATCAAATTTGAAATTATTCCATTTCGTCCTCGAAGTAATGTTTGCACTTCCTTTTGTTCAGTTTTTACTATGAAAGTGACTTTGTTACAAAGCAAATAGTATTTAAAAAATAATAAAATAATTAGGGAATTTTAATATATTATTTTTAATACCCTTGTATATAAATTTTTTGTATTTTATGCTTATTACGTGCAATTTTAATAATATTATTACCTTTAAATAACTCGCAAGATTCGTTTTTTTTTTTTTTTCTTTTAACTTTTGGCATTCAACTTCATCACGCTTTCATTTCACTTTTCTGTCGCGCGTAAAAATTGCATTTCATTTCGCAAAATAGACTTCGATTTACGTTTGATATTCACGAGCATTTTTCCGAAAGCTTTTGAACAATTTCACGCAACAGCTTCTCGTGTTTAATTATATTTCACTCGTCGCGCAAAAGAACAGTGAATTCTTTTTTTACCGGAACAAAGAATTATGCAATAATGCGATACAACAGCACTGACCTTTTTTCCTTTTTTTTTTTTAATTTCTACGCAACATGTTCATGCATCATCATTTCATACTTCACCTTTGTTCCGCCGGCGCCTCTAATTTTATCATACTTTATTATGCTACAGTCTGGATGCATCATCTGCCAACGTTTAATCCATAAAGAGATTGCTAGAATTTTCGTGTTATAACTTCATATTTCGCACACTGACAATTCACGCTTACTTAGTGTGTCTGTTAATTATCTGTCACACGTCAGTTGATTAATTGGCCTTATTGCCCTTTGTTTCTTCATATTATTAATATTTGGACTTCTTTCGTGAAAATTCTGAAAAATTTTATTCGTCTGCTCCAAATTCTGCTCCAAAGTAATAAATCATGTAGCTATGTAATTTATGGTAATTAATGAGCAAATTAATAACAGTAGATATCAGCCAACACTCGAAAATTAATTAATCGACGCCAAATCAAATAGGAACTACACATCCGTTGAGAATTAAACGTAGAAAAATTCTAAACTGTAGAAAACTTATATGCTGTATCATCGGAATAAATAAAAATAAGAGTGCATTTCTCTTCCTTTCCCTTAATATTCATGTCATTCTTATTATTCTAAAATATGTATTTACAGGAACAAAAAAAAAAAACATATGACAATTAACACAAGCTAAACATACAAAATTTCAAACATTCTTACCAATTAACAGGAAAATTGTAGAAAAATTATACAAACATATTACAAATTACGCATCTTTTCCCTCTTTTATTCATTATCTCGGTCGTTTTGAATCGTGCATTCACAGAGATATTGGAAACAGTGTTCGGCAGTTAAGAAGGTTAGCGTACTGAACAGAGAAAATTCCAAGCGTGCCTGTGTCAACCAACAGCAAGCTCGTACAAAAAAGTGGAGCCAAAATAAAACGAAAAGGAAAAGAAAAATTGCAAGTAACAGAAACCAAAATTACAGACGACAAAGTCTCGAATCTCGCCGCCGAGGGACAAAGTGAGATCCAGCGCGAGGCAAACCCCCCCCCCCCCCCAAACGCCGTGCTAATAACTTCGTCGTTAACAATCTTCTTAACTGCCCTTGGCGCGAGGAACGAAACTTGCAAATCAAGTTGTTTGGTTCCTTTCCGAAGACGGCGACGGGACAAAGCCTCCGTCACAATAGCTAATTCGCGATGGCGCCGGCGGCTAATTGAAGCACGCTCGAATCTACGAGAGTATTAGGGACAGAGAAACAGTCGTTCCGTCCCCTTTCCGAGATCCGTTCTCCGCTCTCACCTGGCCTAGAGGGCGCGCGTGTAAACGTCACGCAAATTGTCCCTTTATGCCGCGATGGCGTCACCCGAAACACACCATAGAAACGAAGCGTTATCCGGCGATTGTCCCCGTTTTCGCGCTCGTTTCTGCCCTGGGAAAATTCGCGCGAGCCCCGGCGAACGTAAACAATGGGGCACCGTCGCCGTTGCTGAATAATCTCGTTATGGAGGAGCAGCAACGGCATAAAGATCACGTCCACGGCGGCAGAAATGGAACTCCTACGACCGACGCCGTCTATTCTCTTGCTCGGGTGTATGCATCTCGGCTAATTATGTTCTTATAACTCTGATTGCGAGTGAAACTGCGACCAACAGTCGGTCTCTGAAACAATTTCCCTCGTGTTTTTACGAACACCACATTGACCCCTCGAAGTGAAAATTGCGGCAGAGGCTTCTTCGTCCAGAAATTTCATCCGTTTGCAATCGAATATTTTGTATCGCTGCATGAACATTCGAGTATCACATAATTGCAAATAATATTCTATATATTAATATTAAATTAAATAAATATTAAATTAAATAATATTCTATATAATAATATTAAATTAAATAATATTTATTATAATATTTATTATAATATTATTAGAATAATATTTAACATTAAACAATATTGTGTAATTATATAAATTAAATAATATTTATTATAATATTTATTATAATATTATAGAATAATATTTAACATTAAACAATATTGTGTAATTATATAAATTAAATAATATTGTATAATAATATTAAATCAAATTATTATAATATTATTATACAATAATATTTAATATTAAATCAAATAATATTGTATAATAATATTAAATCAAATAACATTATTATATAATAATATATAATAATATATAATAATACTAAATCAAATACTTACTGACAGACATCTCTGTGAATGTAGAAAGCATTCGTGCACTTGTGAATTTCAAGCAAATCTTTGCATCAATTATTGTTTATCGACTAGTTTTCGTAAAAAAAATGAGTACACACGTATTTTCAGTGTTTGGAAATAGAATAGATATCGGAAAGAAAATGTCGAATGCTTGCGAGATAAACATAAGAAAAATTCAGAAATCAACAGGAATGTACGAGTGAGAGAGTGTTTAATAATTGAAATATATCTCTGATGAAAATCTGCAATCTAATTTCAGCCTGGAATTTTTATAAGAACTGAAAATTCTGTATAACAGCGTTCTGAAATTGCTGTCCTCGATATTCAATTTGATCGAATATTTCAATAATTACTAGTACCAAGTACCAATTGAAATTATTTAAAAATTTAATCAAAACGTATAAATATTCAGATGAATATCTCTCGTATTTCGACACGTCGTGCACTTTTTTGTAGACTTGTGAAATCTTAAATCTTCCCGAAAAGAAATTGCGTAAATCCAATCGCCACGCACCACGCACGTACAGTATGGCTGATATATATATATATCCCGAAAAAAAATGCGTAAATCCAATCGGTCGCATCACGTACGGTATAGCTGATATATGATACATATATATAGGAATTATACCTCGTTATTGTCATCGTTACGCCGCGTTTCCCCGCTGGAGAGTTTTTTGAATACGTCGTTGAGAAACTACCGGACGCAGAGTCCCCGACCTCGAAGAAGATCATCCGTTTATCAGACTGTGGAGGGGGGAAAGATCTAAAGGAGTTGGAAGAAGTTTGTCCGAACGAACGGGCGAGCAAGCAAGCAAGCAGGCGAGCGTGCGGTTCCGAACGTGTATGTATGTGTGTATGTGTGTGTATGAATGTGTATGAATGTGGGGTTGCAAGTGTATTCATGCGAACAGAACGAACTCTCCCTCCTCTCGATGGTCTCACCGGTGTAACTTGACGGAAAATGGCCTGAACACATTCGAAATGAAAATACGTTCGAACGTAATTGGAAAAGTAAGTTGTTGGCAAGCGGGACGACGTGGTGTTAGACCTGGCCTCGAAATGGAGCATCCAACTAAGTCTTCACCGTTTATAATTGATATCGATTCGTGTTGTTGATAATTGCGCGAGTTTAATTAAAATTTTTTGCCGAAACGAGATAACGAATATGACGTGCCGAGTTGGTGAATATGGAGAAACTACCCCTGTCCATTCCTGTTTGTCAGATACGACAGATTTTACAGAGTTAAGATTGAAATATCTCCTAAACTATAATAGTTTATGGAGAATGTCGACTGATGGATTAAAAAAAAAAGATATGTTATTCCATTTAAAGAATTTCGTATCTCGATAGAAAAGCAAAGTCTCAAAATGATAAAACGATCACAAGTTTCGTTTGAAACACTTTTTTTTCGTAGAGAAAGTAACTTACGGTTCGTTTCAAATCACAATGTTACGATATTATACTGACCCTGTAATTATTAATAGTGGCATAGTTTACATGTATAATAGTAATTCGACATTGTACAATAGTAGTTATCTATATTTTAATTTTTAATTAATTTAATTATTCGTTCGGCCATGATTATTATGAATTTAATTATCGACGAACTCTTACATATACAATTATTCAATTTTAGAGTATTCCATTTCACTAGAGGGGAAGCAAATGTATCTTTTTAATTTAGAGGATTCAGAAAGTACATTTGTCTACAAATAATAATATAAACCTATGTAAATTGTACAGAGTAAAATATAGGAGCAGCACAAAATGTCCGATTCATTCGCTGCACCTCAATCGCCGGTTCGAATGAACACGAAACCCCTTTTTCTCGCTTATCTTCTCTCATTCATTTCCTCACACACAGTTGAATTACGTCCGTACCGCGCACACACAACAATTATATCTCTCGTGTCTCTCCGTTCTCGCATACGAATTGTCACGAGTTTCCTTTCCTTCGTTTGTATTCACCGTGTAATATCGACAGTTGCTCGATAGTCATATTAATCATTCATATAATAAAAAGAAGTGGTTGTTATCAAGCGGTTCGAACGAGAAACCATTTTCAAAGATGACTCACGAGCTTTCTGAAATTATTTCGAGATATCGTTAATTTTTTAATCGCGAGACTGTCACAAATAGAAAATTTAATTGCGAGTTAAGTCAGAACACTTCTTTATTATTATATTCATTTGTTGATCGTCGCATCATTTATTAACTTTTTATTACGATATAAATTACAGAACAGTGTTATTTGTGTCCTCTTCGTTTTACAATGCCACTGTAATAAAAATTCTCGAATTTATTATTAAAAATAGCAGACAAACAGCAAGTGTACGTTTCTCTTTTTTTCCCTTTTCTCTTTTTTCTTATTTCGTTGCGTTTCCTCGCCTCCGATCTAACCCAATAATATTAATTAGCAATTTTATCGTTTGGCCGACGAATCGGATAGCGATTTACAGCGAATCGTCGTTGCCGAGCGAGAGGAAACTTCGTTATATACCGGCCAGGGGAAATCGTTCCCTACTTATCCCAAACAATTTGCAGGAGAGACCGCTTGAAAACGAACTCGAAACTACTCGAGGAAATCGATTCTTCCTCTCCCTTCCCCCCCCCCCTCCCCCGCGCCCCGTGAATCTTATTATACCTCACTTTTAATTCCACTTCAATGGGAAACTTGTTGAACGTTCGCGTGACAGTGCACACAGCATTTCCACTCAGCGTGGTCCGCGAAATGGCATCTTTGTCTCGAGAACCTTTCGATCGCGGTCGCTTCATAAAACTTACGAGAGAAAGGAATTACCACTTATCCCATTATCTCGTAACAAACGGTCGGGATCGGTTGGCATCTGAAAGCAACGCGACGTTTCATTCTGTGTATACAACTTGAATGGCAAAGAATAGAATTTAATTGTGTAAGCATCGATTCGAACAGTCAGTTTTATATATAATTTCATATATATATATATATATATATTTTTTTTTTAAACTTGTAAATTATTAATATATCATTATATTTTACAAATTTAATATATTTATTTATATTTTCATATTATTATTTAAAATATATATATATATACTTTAAACGTGTAAATTATTAATATATCATTATATTTTACAAATTTAATATATTCATTTATATTTTCACATTATTATTTTATTTTTGTATTTTACATATTTTTATTTATTTACACTTACATTTTATTATATTTTACAAATACGTATAATTTGTTAAGAGCTGTTCGTTTTATCAAGAAATATAAAATACGATTTCTTTTCTGATTTCTCTGGTTGATCAATAAGTAAATATTGAATTGGCCAGAAGGTAATTGCTTCTTTAATAAATAAACATGCGTATCTTCATTTTGAATTGCAAATTCGTCGTGTGACCCAACAATTGCTGTTCAAGCTTGTTTTAGAAAAAGGAAATGCACGATTTCGTTGACAATTGTTTGTTTCAAACGGCGTCGATTTCAAAATGAATACGTCTTTGTCGTATTTTGTTGTGCTGCTTCCGAGAAGCAAAAGAGAAACATTATCTGACGTGTATGATGAAGAATACTTAAAGCACGGGGCAGTATTAGAATTGATTTGTTAAATTTCACTATTGATGTGGAGTTTTATGCAACTTTGTCTCTTTAAATTTCCCATAAATGCATAAAAATCCGCAGTTTTAATAACAGATTAGGACTCTGGGTGAAAGTTGCAAAATCTCGTTCGACAACTTGCAGACAACGAAAGTGTAATTGAATCATGCTGCATGGAAAAAATCTTCAAAATTTGTTCATGGAAAGCACGCCTGAAATATCTTCATCAAAGTGATTGAAAAAAAAAAAATGATTAAAATATGTTTCTAGTGTCATCGGGAATGGAAAACAATCATAGTTACAAAAACCAGACAACGTTTCCAAGAAACGATTGCTCTTTCTTTTTTTTTGTTTTTCTTTTTGTCGGACAAATATGACAAATCGTTTTGTTTCGTCGAGCATCATTCACCGCGGCAGTGAATGTGAAATTGCCGCGTTCCGGCCTACGTGGACCAGAGCCTTCATTAGATCAAAATACAATAAAACTCAATTACACTTTCGTTGGCTGCAAATTATCGAACGAGATTTCGGAACTCTCATTTCATCCGGGTCCTAATCTATTTACGACGCGCGTGTCATGCGACAGGAGAAACGAAATCACGCGAGCGCGGACTAACAAAGCGCGAAATAGTGGAGTATCGACAATCGTTGATGATCACTAAACAGTAAACGGCCTCGCCATTATGAATACACTGCTCTGTTTGACATTTCCGTCCAGTTCGTGCAATTAACGGGCTTTCGTTCGCGATGGAAAGAATTCGTGGGGGGAAAAAAAAACGCAAGACTAATCAACGTGCGTGCAAACATTTGGAAATAAATGAACGAATGGTTTTAAAGATACACGAACATTGTGGTTACGTATTTTATTCGGTGCCATCGTGATTTTTCGGTTAGTGAAAAATGTGAAAAATGCGAAAAGAACAATACGCAACATTATAAATATACGTAATAATACGAACGTCGAATTTCAATACAAGAAATTCTCTTTGACTTGTTTCTTCATGCTCGTGTTTTCATTGAAATAAAGATAGTGTAACCACAGAGAGATTTCCAAGCTATAAATTGACTAGTTACGTATTATACTCGTTGCTGAAAAATTTTCTTACATTATAACAATAAATTATATCAGTCACAAAATCTTCAGTGATTTTACAGAGTGTGTAAAGTATATCGTGATAAAAGATATTCTAAGTATCTTTATTGAAAAGAAAAAGACCGTATAAGAACCCAGTTGGCTTCATTTTGAAGTCTGAAGCCTCCACGTTGATCTTTTTCAAAGATATTTTTACACTATGTAGAAGAGAAAAGATACTTCAAGAGATCAAACGCCTTTGAAGTTGAAAAACTTTTTTCGTGACTAGATCTACTATGGCCTTGAAGATTAAAAAAGTCTCCTCTTAAAACATGTCATACGACGCCTTTCTTCGCCATTTTATCAACCTCTGAACGTTAACGTTAAATCATAAAATGTTAAACTCTGTTGAATTTTTGTCGTTTAACTCTAACAATCAAAGTTCAATAAAATAGCAAAAAAAAAGCTTTTTAATTATTGCATGCGAATACAAAATTTGTCCGCCTCTGTGTCTGACATAAAAGTATGTGAAAAAAACGTTTTGTTAAATTCTCATTTTAAATAATTTTTATATAATTTTTCATATAGAAACAGTTTTATTTTCGCCTCGGGTGTCGTAGAGAAAGATTCGAATGAAAAACGACGAATAAAAATCCGCGAATCAAAATTTTCACTCGGCTTGTCGATCTCGATTCAACCTGTTTTCGTTTTCAGCTCGCTCGCACGATGGCCACGCGCGAAATTTATCGCACGCTTTATTCGCACATTGTTCGTATCAATAAACTCACCTACGTGATCGACATCTTCGATGCTTCAGTATCATTGAAAAGTTCGCTTTATCGAATTGATTGCCGAATGCCCCGCAACATTTGAATCAACGATCAGAGTCCAACGTGTATTTATTACGCACGGAATTTACGCAAAATTTACGGGGAAAATTTTACATTTCGCGTAGCTTACCTCCAATTAACAACACAATTTAATAATGAACGAAGTGAAGTTTTATATGAAATTTGTTTTCTCTTTCGACGTATCAAAACAACGTGTCAAAATATTCTGTGTCAATGATAATAATTAGTAACGAGTAGATTTATATTTATAATAGAAATTTATAGTTTATTTATTATAAATATAATATAGTTTATTTATTATAGTTTAGAAATTTTATTATCTATTATAGTATAATATAGTTTATTTATTATAGTTTATTTATTATAGTTTATTTATTATAGTTTAGAAAGAATTTATAATTTAGATAGATTTATATTTATGATAGAAAAGTGGAAGATAATAAAAAAGAAACAGGGACGATCGCCAAATAATTTTCATTGAGAAAATTGAGATTTAATATTTTAGTGTACGCTACTGAAATTGATAAGATTGGGAAAGACTGAGGAAATTGAGATTCAATAATTTAGCGCGTATTACTGAAAAAAATGAGTACATCAAATACTTGACGCTCTAGAAACATTACAATAAATTGTGCTTAATTGTGAGATATATACTGTAAAACGGAAAATCATGAAAAAGAAAACATCTCAAAGTATCTTTCTTCTTCAGTTATGTTTCTGTCTAAACAGAAATCAATATTAATTCTTCGAAATGAATTTTCATTCTTGCTAATCGCATTCCTCTAAATATCCGATTCAAATACCAATTGTACATTAAAGTAGAGACTTCAACAAGTATCTCAAATCTTTTCAGACAGAAAAAAAGAATTAGTCGTGGTCACAAACGAACTAAATTGCCCACAGGGGATTAATCTTGACAAAAATATATATATATATAAAATTATAAAAATTATCAAAAATTATAAAATATAAAAAATATATATAAAAAATTATATAAAAATATAATATATAAAAAATTATCTATCAAAGAAAAGAAATCTGAGATCATATTGATTGTTCCAACGTTAAGTTTCCTACAATTTTTCGAAAATAATACTCCATTGTTTTAAACCCAACTCTTTAAAAAAAAAAAAAAAAAAAACCGCGGAACAATCCAGTGCAACAGAATTACTTCAAGTTAAATTTTCAACGATGTTTAAAATTCAAGATAGAGACAGCCCTAGTTTTTAGATAGTTCTAAAAAACCGAACTACGGTGAAGTAAGTTCTCGAAGACCTTGATAATTAACGGTTACGAAACTTTCCATCTTCAAAGAAACTAAGCTTCGAGCTTAGCAAGGGACCAGCGAGAAGTTTTATGTTCTGAAGGAATATGGTTTATCAATTTATTAGTAAAGTGCACGGACGAACATGATGGGAACGACATGGCCGCTGGGAATATTGAAGACGAGGGTGAAGTTGATATGTTCCAAGGGTTAGATGAATCTGATGCGTTGGAGTCGTCCAAGAATGAAACTTTCAAAATTCGAGTACCACTGGTATACTAACAATAAGTAAATATCGAGCGTTAACATTAAAACTACCGAGAACTAAAGTATAAACGTCGAGTTAAATTAGAATGCAAGGAATAAGAAAAGGGGCTCATAACGAACTTTTATTCATATGTTTTACAAAAATCACGAGTCACGAATTTCTGAAAAAAAAAACACAATATCGTAAATCCGCAAAATTATTCTAAAAAATTGTAAAGTAATAATTTTCACTCTGGTGTTAATTTTATTTTGCATGTGAATGCACAAAAGGCGTTTGAAGATTAAGGTTTGTATTCTTTGCAATGAAATCATATATTTTTTATTACACTGTAAGAAAAGATATTAAATAATTTATAGAGAAACTATTAGATCAAGAGATATTTGAATTTTATACTTGGTAAATTAAAATTATGTAACTGAATGATAATTCTAACGCAGCTGAGAAGCGATGAATTTATAATATTTGCCAATATTTAGGTTTCGATTTAATCACGTTAATCTGGCAACGCATTGTACAAAATTGAAACGTAGAGGATAAACGTAACGACACGGAAATGAAAATAAATATATTTTGAAATATCACTTGTCATTCTTTTCATTATCATTTTTCACTCGTGACCTTAGTATTCACTTTTTGTTGATTCACCAGCGAGTTTTCACCATTGCGAGACGAAATTGTTTATAAACGTTTAAGCCGCCACAAGAGATTGTAAAACGCGCGAACGATACTGATGTAAAAATCGTGTAGCTGTTAGGTGCAGAAGAGCCAGTATCGAGAGCCGCAGGAGGCTCTGAATTTTCGTGGAAGAACAGAGCGTAAAATCTAGCAGCGGGAGGTTGAATCTTGAAGCTGAGAGTTGAGAATTGCCGTAGAAAAATATCGCCTCGGAATTTTTCTTCGAGAAATCGACTAAATCGGACAGTGAAAAAATTATATCGAGCGGCGAAAGTCACGAAGAAATCACTCGTATACTTTTCACTAGTATAGATTGTCGCTAATCGGAAATACAATCAGTTTAACGTCTTGCATTTTCCACGAGAGAGAAATTAGTAATTTCTCGCATTGTGCTCCATAAACGCATGTGCGCGTGTGCGTTGCGTTCAAACGGCTTTAAATTATTCAACAATCGAACGAAATCGAATAAGCAAACGGCATTATTTTCCCGACGAATTCCCGCATTAAAAATTTAATAACGCCCGGCAACGACTGGTTCGTTTCTCCAGGTGTTCTCCGGGACCCGGGTTGCTCGAACGAGCCTGTCTTCTCTGAAATAATTAAATTCACTGGTATTTACCATTGCATTTATGCGGGCGGCCTCGTTCGAAACGAAATTTCACTAGGAGTTTTCCATTGCCGGGGGCAAACCAGAATAAGAGGAAACGTTCGGCAATAGTGACGAGGGAAACACAAAACTAGACGTCTCGTCAACAAACCAAATCGATTAAATATCTGGGATTACACTTGGACTGAAAATTAACGTGGAAACATCATATACGCTGTTAAAATCGATCAAATTCGTATTAGGATGAAAAACATACGTACTGGCTTACGTCCAAAAAATCGAAACTAAGTCTTGACAATAAACTTTTAATATACAAAGCAATTATAAAGCCTATCTATGGACCTATGGCATCGAAATGTGAGGCACAGCTGCCAAAAGCCACATTGCTAAACTTGAGGCATTACAATCTGTAATTCTTAGAACAGTAACCAATGCTCCATGGTATGTTCGAAATGACGAAATCCGGAAGGACCTCAAAATTAAAACAGTTACTGGCGAAATCACCAGTATCGCTGCGACAGATATAAAAAAAAAGAATAGACAATCACCTCAACGACTTAGCAAAAAAATTATATGTAACTAGACTGCATAGGAAGCATCCAAAGGATCTTCTATCCTAACGAACATCAAGTCCCAACGGATGTTCTCCACAGGGATAACATCCACGTGCTAATAAACCATACTCGATACTATAATTCACTTGAAGAATGTCCTTGCTGGACAAATTGTGAATGCTCTTGGAGATAATAATAAAAAAAAAAGTGTCTCGTGGCTTTTACCTTCGCGAAGTAAGTTTCGACCTTGGGGGGAAGGGGGATCTTTCCCTGAGAAAGAAAAGATTGGCCAGCAATGTGTGTTTGTGTGTGTGTGTGTGTGTGTGTTGAGTGAACATCCCCACTGAATGAATTTTGCAGGAAAAATTAACACCTATCACTCTTTACACGGTGAAATTTCACACAGTGTTTGCAATAAAAACTCACAGACTTCTCTTCTTCATCTGTAATATATTATATTTAACTATTATTCGAGTGGCATCTCGAGATAAATCTTATTTCTTGATATCCAGGACACCTCATTTTTTCCAGGTTAATTCGTCAAATTGATAAAAGATTGACGAAAAGATAAGTAATCAATTTTGAAAATAATTTATTAATAGTAAATAAACGAGATTTCTATTCAGTTCGGTATAATGTACTCTCAATTTCATATCGCTTACACATTTTACACATGTTTTGTAAGAGAAATGTGTCAAATTGACACAAGGGATGAATGAAACTCGAAATACTGTACGAATCACAAATTTTCTAAGAATTCGTCGATTTTAGTAAATTTTTATTTCATCCGACGAATGAACTGAATTCCACTGAACGAATGATCCTACAAAAACACAAAAACAAATAAGAATCAGAATCATCAAGTTTCTTAAAATTAAAACGATCCGCCGATTAAAAACAATTTCGAGGAATGGGAACGAAGGCTCTAATTAAACAAACCTCGATTCTCCGAAAGAAGAGTCGGTTGCTCGTTTGTCGGCCTATTTCGCGCGACAGATCGAAACGAGAGGCGCTCGAGTCGAATCGCCAGCCGTTCAAAATTCGTTGGGGCCGACAATTTCTCGAATCCTCGCCTCCGACTGGTCGGCGATCATTGGCAGGCCGCCAGAATCCGCCGCTGGATTAACATTTTCGCCGAAGAACGGGTGAAAACAGAAAGAAAGAAAGAAAGAAAAAAAAAAGGACAAAGATATTTTTTTCCAGGTTCCGAGTAAGGTTCAGCCCTCGAATAAGGAGGCATTACCACCGTTGGTTGGCCGCGTGCACCTCCCACGCGCTCACTCATTCTCCTCTATAATCCTCGACCTTGTTTTCGTCTATTTTCATCGCCGACGTGTTCGTTCGTCTCCCCTTGCCACCGGGGTTGGACGGGTCCAACGCTGTAATCGCTTCCTCTCGGAACGAAGGCGAACGGAATAATGAATTCGGCCGCGTGCTATTAGGTTACGTTACACGTTGACACTTACGAACGCCACGATGAATATGATATCTAATTCAGGGCGGGCGTGGAGAGAGCGGCCAGGCTACTCCCGAGTCCGTCGTTTTAACGTCGCAGGGCGTCGAGAACCGTGGCCGTGGCCGGCTATTAAATTGAGACGCCACCGCCGCGGCGCTCTAACTCACCCCTAGACACCCCTCTAGGTGCTCTCTAAATAATGCATACCGGCATACTGCATAATAGACGATCGTAGATGCCCGTTACCGCGTCGCGGTTTGCAAACGAACGCGGGTGAAATTACTTTTTTCCTTTTTTTTTTTTTTTTTTTTTTGTTTTTTTTTCATTTTAAAGAAAACGTGTGAAGATTTGTAGTAAATGAAAATGGTCAGACATACA
>NW_025109150.1:958971-1021289 GCF_011392965.1 Frieseomelitta varia | reverse complement strand
AAATTATTTTTTTTTTTTTTTTTTTTTTTTTTTTTTTTGGCTCGAGCGTTCGTCGCGTTTTCGTGTTCGGGGATTTCGGGTATTTTTTTGGTCACGCGCACGTGTGTGAAACGTAAATGCAAAAGCTGCAGAGACTGAAAGTGGAATTATGACGTATGTATGTATGTAGCGATGTTGAGTGAAAGTATAATACACAGGGCGTTCTCGTAAGGTGATTTTCTCTCGAATTATTCGTTAAGAATGTTGCGAAATGAATTGAATTCGAAGAGGAATGTTTCAAACAAAACTCACGTTGCTCGCGTGAGGGATATTTTATGGCGACCACTAATCTTGTTAGGATGATCGTGCTTCCTTGTATTATTATGTATATTTTTGAGTTCAGCGTTTTGCACCCGAAATCAATTTTGAGTTCACTCAAAAATATATAGTTCCGTTTGACCACTTGCGCTGACAACTGATTGCGGACCATAACGAGTGGCCAGAAACCGTATACAATAATTCGTCGCTTTCTTTTCGAACTCGTCAGTATGACATCACTGGATAGAAATTATTCAGAAGTGATTTAGTAAATTTATTGTCTGTTTTGCCTGGGCTATACTTAAGTATACTTAAAACTGAGAAAATATTGCAATTCTGGAACAAATAATTCTCAACGTGCGTAGCATTCCAACGCAAGAATGCTTTTTAAAAAAAAAAAACAAAGATCATCTTCAAATTTCGGAAACATGACCATCTGGACAAGATCTGTGATTACCATAAGATGTATCCCTCGAAACAACGTAAGTTTTGTTTGAAACATTCTTCTCTACAGCGAATAGTTGCGTGGTTAGCTTCATGTGGAACACCCTATATATCTTGAACTTGTCTTAAATACGGTCGTTTTTAGGGCGTATAAGATAGAGAGAAACTTTGTCAAACTTAAACTTAAACTTTGTTAATTTGGTACGAAGAGGTGCCGTAATGCGACAGTGATAGTTTTCTTATAAGTGGAGGGTCGTCCCAAGGTCACTTTTTTAAACGGAACATTTAAATTACATTTTTTGTTCCATTAGTCGACATAACTCGACATTCTTTAAAGTATAACCCATGTACGTTCACTATAAAAACGAAAATTATTTATTTAGGAAATGTTTTAACTTTAATCTTTTTTTCATAAAATTTATGTGTGAGAGGCAAGAACTGAATGCTTGTCCTATTTTTCATCATCTTTCATTCGATGGACTGTACGTAATTAAAGTTAGAATTTCTCCTAAACTAGTAGTTTCTCGACATACGTAGATTAATTTTTCTTTTTTTTTTTTATAGAGAATGCAGTAATTTAAAATTACTGAAGTTCCTCCACCTACAAAAAATTTTGTACTGAATAACTTTCAACAAAATTCCTGTCACGTTCTCCAAACTAACGAAGATCAAATCATTTGTCGGTCTGATAAAGGCTGAGCTGAAATTCTGTTCGGTAAGTTCCATGAATCACTAAGAGTTAGGCAAGCTCTATAAACCACTGTTAGTGATTTATGAAACTTACCAAATGGAATTTCAATCAGACTAACATGTCGACCGATGAAAAACAAAACATTTCGCTTCTGCGATCTTCGCGCAATGTACAACGATATACGAAACAGTATTACAACAATATTTCTGAAAATTTGCACGAACATTCGCACGAACACCGCTGTCCATAAAGAATAGTTAGTTACAATCTTCTTGCTTTTATATTTCAATGAAGCAACGATCAGATTACACGCCCTTTCATTCACGTTACTTCTGCACGTCCTTCGTAAATAATTACGTAACACTACCGGCTAGATGAACGATCTTCTCGCGAGCGCAAAATCCAAGTGATCCGGTCACTGCGAGAGTCTCGCCCGCGAGACTCGTTCGAGGGCGGGCGTATTTTGTCACCTGTGGCAAATTAATTCCCTTCATACCCCGAGTACCAAGAATCTCATTAGCCGAGGGAACACATGAATTCACAACTAATGCAGAAGATCCAAAGGAAGCCGTGAAAGCAGTAATTCAAACTTATCCGACGATCAGATAACGCTCCACAGAAACACGTACCTTTCAACCCACACCATATAAGAACCGGCGCCACCTCAAATGGGATAGATACAAATTTACCTAGTATCCAATCTGTGACAGGGATCTAAACACGCTTTTGTGCCAAACGATGTTTGCAGATGCGTCACCGACAGACACACACCTGAATGGCTTTCGCGGGAGCGTGCAAAGACGCCTGATTCATTCGTTATCTCGACACACAACCGCGCGCACGTTCACAAACACGTTCGCATTCTTACCTGATTATTTATCAGCGTGATACGTCAGATTCGCGGATAATTGCGCTTGAACGTGAAATATCGAATGGATTGTGTCTCTGTCGGGCGTAGACCGGGGGTTTTGTCAGAGGAGAAAGGGAAGAAGAGTGATTTCAATCCTGGTGGAAACACCGGCCGAACGGCAGCGCGAATGTTTTATTGTTTTTCAATTGTAGAGGAACAGAAATGGACAGGTGATTCGTAACTGATATGAGGGATTTATTCGAGCAAACGATACAGCCCGTGACGGTTGTTGCGCCCGTGTTTTGTTGAAAGTGGTTAGCACGCTGATACAGATAGCTGGCGAGTAGTTTTTTGCGTAGTTTAAATGTTTGAGGCTCTCTTTCCACATCTCGAATACTCGGGGATTTAAGCGACTTCGCGTATTTTTATAAACGTGGTTACCACCACAGAACTATTCGACGATTAAAGTTGAAAAAAAAATAGAATGTAATGGAATGGAATGTACGAGCCTTCGAATTTTACGAAAAATTATTTGAATCTTTTATATGCTGTTTTATAAAATGTATAAAATATCATAATATATATAATATATAATAATAATAATAATATAATAATAATATCTAAAATAATATAATATATAAATATATAATATAAAATAATATATAAAATAATATAATATATAAATATATAATATAAAATAATATATAAAATATAATATATAAATATATAATATAAAATAATATAAAATTTTATAAAATAAAATGTAAAGTATCTGTAAAATATCTAACGAAAATTATAAATTGGTCATTTTTTTTTGTACGCAAAGGAAAGGCGAAGATACGAAACAGAATCGTATAATGTTATGCGAATTTATCACCGACGTAACTACCGCTCTTGAATTAACTGAGCGAGCAGCATCCCCTACCGACTGACAAATATTTTTCCCAGCTCCTCGATTAAACGTCGCATCTCCAAGCAAAATACGACTCGATCACGAACGCAGCGTTGTTTTCTCCAAGTAAACAACGTAGATTCGCGTCGTTTACTTATTGATACTTTTTCGTCGAACATTTTCTATCTATGAACATCACAGGTAGAATTTCGAAATTTAGTGATTCTTCTTGATCAGCCGTTGAATTGAATCGGAAAGTGGTGGAAAATCATGATATTTGTAGGCAACTAAATTATCATTGGAACGTGAAAGTGGAATTTAACCAATGAGTTCAAGATAGATGAACTTTTGCACAATTTTGCAATTTGATTACTTTATATAATTTTTTATGTATATATTATTGTCAGTGAGAGGAGGTAAAAGTGATTTTACTCAGAATTTTACAATTTAATTGCTTCATATAATAATTTTTGATATATATCAGAAGTGACTAAATGATTCTATCAAGAATTTTACAATTTTATAATTTAATCACTTTGTATAATTTTTGATGTATTATCAAAAGAAAAGAGAGACAAAGCAGAAATTTACAATTTAAGAGAGACTATTCAGAATTTTACAATTTAATCACTTTATATAATTTTACTATTTAATCATTTTATATAATTCTTAACACCAGAAAAAGAGAAAAGACACAGAGTAAAAGTGACTCAGTGACTCTACTCTAAAATTTTACAATCACTTTATACAATTTTTGATGTACATATTATTGTGAAAGGAAGAAACCGAGCAGAAGTAATCTTCTTTGCGATAACCGAGGGATCGACGATTATTTGCAAGCGTTCAATTCCCTGTTGGCAAAACTTTGATTGATCGTTATCCAGCGGAATCATTATTCAATCTTCAAAATCATCCACACTTTATCCACCCTTTCACTTCAGCATGCAGCCACGTCGTTCTCGGTGTTCTTTCTTGCGAGGAAATAGAAACGCACCAGCTGTTGTAAGTTAGCGTTTTCCACTTCCATCGTAGGAAGCCAAAGCAAAGCCGTAGTTAGATTATTAAAGCCGGGTTTGGAAACTGAGTTCAGGTTAGAAGCAACAATAGGTTCGGACGACGACGACGACGACGACGAAAAGCAATCCGCGGTCCCCGTCGCACCAGTGAACCGACTATGCAACGTGTACACTCAAGCGTCGAAGTATCGCCAGCAGCAACGTGGTGGTTGGACTTTGTTGCGCCTCGCCACACCGGCTCGTATAATGATCGCATCGGTGGCGGCGCGCCACTTCTATTCGGCTGACGCCGGCACACGCTAGACCACGCGCGCACTTCTCGATTATCCAGCCAAGGGCCAAGTGTACACGCATTCAATTGCACCGCGATAATCGGCAATCGAGGCGTATCGCGGTACACAAGTACGATCGCGTTGCAAAATGCCGCAATCGGCGCCACTCGATGCTCCGAATTGCTTCAAGAATCGCGCGTTTTATTGGATCCTTTGTTTCTTTGGCTCTTTCTCTTTTTTTTTTTTTTTTTTTTAAGTGAAATTTGCATCATTGTTATATTTGTAATATACAGCATGTATAATTGTTGCAATAGCTTAATTGAGTGATATACAATGGTGATATATAGAAACGAATGAATATTGCTGTTTAAAGAGTTTCTTGAAAATAGATGTATCCTCTGTTTTCAATTACTTCAAAAAATATACGTTTCATTGGTTTTTCTGTTTCTTTTTTCCAAGCAAAGTTTGAATTATTATCGTACGTTTATAATATATGTAACAATGCATGTAATATACATATATTAAATAATAAATAAATATATATAATATAAAAATATAATAAATATATATATATATACATATATAATTATTGTAATTCTTTTTAAATGTAAGCATATACGCGTCGTTTTGTAATAATTTCCACTCATCTGTCTTTTCATTTGCCTCTGTAATAAATTTTTGAAATTGTAAAGAGACTTTACGGACACCCTGTACATTCATCAAGAATATTAAGAACAACAGAAGGTTTGATTTCAACGTCGCATTGGCCAGCGAAATTTCAGTAATTTCAACTCCAAGCGTAGTTGATACCTTTCCTTGTACTCTTTCCCCGAATTGAGCACCCGGTGGTGGCGTCCGGCGCGAATTCCCCAGATACTTTTCGTATAACGCTCGTTATACTCTCGAAAACTTTATACGGTCGGTGTTCTCGCCGAAACTTCACTCTCTCGCCACGCGCTGTGAACGCTGTTAAGCACATTCTATCTCCGTGCGTGTACAAACTCGGCCCCTGTTTGCACTCGGTGCTCAACAAATTTCAGCGCAACGGGCATTCCTAAACATTCGTATTAACAGGCTAACAGTTGGAAAAATTTGTCGCACGACCGTAACAAAGGCCGTGTCGCCGGACCCAGTTATTTACATTTTTCTGCTTCTGGAAACGTGGAGTTTTTACCCAACGGTCACCCTTTCGCAGAAAGGAACAAGCGAAGAATTTCATTTCGTTATGATGATACGTTTCTCGCAAAGGAAAGAGAGAGAAAACTATTATGTCTCAGTTTCAACGTCCGTGCGCGTATCTCTGACGATGTAAATTAGTCTTAAATACAGATAAATTTAATTGTTTGCGTTATTCGTATATCCTGGATATCTACTATACGAACACGAAAATTAATTACAGAGAATTCTACTAAAAAAAGAAAAACGCCATAATGATTTAATCTATCTACACTCTATGAATCTGTATTGATAACTGTATCAGTAACAATGAAAAATTATCAATAATTTGCGAACTAATATAACTGATAATTTTTCATTGTTATTGGTACAATTATACTGTTCACTGCATATATATATATGTATATGCAATGTCCGCGTGCGGACAATTTCAAAAAAATTACGCTTATGTATTAATTATATGAATTATAGAATAAGGATTTATTTATGGCGAAAAAAATGCATGAAAACAAATAGATTTATATCGTTAAAAAAAGAAGAACAAAGAGATATTTCTAATAAAAAGAATTGGTGTTGTGAATAACATCTCAAAAATCAAAGCATGTGACGTGCGACGTTTTTTCCGTACAATCGCGGATATCACAGATAAAAAAAATAGGTGCATGCATTGCTTGAACAATGCACAGAGTGGATGATGGACGGACGCACGGAATTTAAAAAATGTAATAATCTGTTTTCAAATTATTTTTTAATATCGTATAATATCTACGATTTTTGCCTACTTCATTACACATACAATCTTACAAATCTTTCAAATCAAAAAGAAATTTTTTTCAAAATTTTGTCATCATAGAAAATTTTGCTTTATTTTTTGAAAACTACTTTTATCATTTTGTATTAGTTGCAATAAATTCTCTCATTATTATATCTATTTATTATTCTATATTAATCACAATAAATGTAATTCTTTGATAAATAATTCTCAAATAAATTTTTTTCACTACAATTTTATTATAATTCAAGAAATGATAGGTCTAGAAATTGTAGGACATTTAAAGACTTCCTGCAAGTGAGCAAAACAACTCCTAATAAATACATCAATCAACATATCTCCGTTCTCTCTGATATGTTAAACGTGTGATTTAATAATAAATTTTTTTCCTTTTTTTTAACGTTTCACATCATTCTCAGCGTGAGAAAATCCAACAACAAATACAACAGAACCGCTTACCCTAAGCTCAAAGCGAAATTCTATCGCTTTCGATATCCAATTTTTTTTTTCGATTAAATTCAGTAAATTCCAACCGTGAAAGCAAACACGATCCTCAACAAGTTTGACAAACGTCACGGCTTGCTGGCAGGCTTCATGAATTTTTGCTTGTTCGTATTTCCAACATTTCTGGACGGGGAATCCAACAGTGGCGTAGAATGCCAGGCATTCGGTGGGAAAGCTATTCTGAATGGCTGCAAATCAAATTCACGTTCGCGCTGAAATCTGTGCCGGTTGATTTTCATTGCTTCATTGCGTTCGTTGATAAAATCCGATCGTTGAATCAGATCGAATCGAGGCGCTACTTTCGATGCTACTTTGACGAAAGTTCGCGCGGAGCAATCAAACTCTCGCCGGGGGATCTTCATGAATTTCCATCGACGCGTACCTTCCGCATTTTTGCGCAGGGAAAACTCGCGCCATTACCGAATGACCGGTGCAATTCTCTACAATTTCGAATCAAATTCACATCATACTGACAAATTGGTAATCGATTGTGAATTAGCTGCGAAAATAGGCTCAAATTGCACGACCGAGTTATGACGATTATTAATAATATTCTGTATTACAACGACTCAGTAATGATATTCTGTAAAGTTTAGAAAGTTCAATATTACTCTGTACAATGTTAGCAAAATTAAACGATCTCTAAACCTAAATTTCTACAGCCTCCAATAACTCAGTGACGTTGCATTAAAAATTGATAAACTTTTTATAAAGTTTGCAGTTTTATATTTCAGATTCAACGTCTCGAAAAAGAGAATCTTATTGTGACAGTATACAAATAACTATAAATTTCACGAGAAATAGATTCTGTAACAGCGACGTTTTAATCTTCGTACATTTTAATTTATGATGTTGACTCCCGATTGATTTTTCGTGCGTGTCGTTGACTTCTGACTGACTCTCGCGAGTCGTAAAAAAAATTACAACTTGCATGTCTTCGAAAGATCCATCAATCTACTGTATTACATACAAGAATAGTCTTCGTTCATTACAAATTAATCTACCAGAGTGTCTTTTGACAATTCTCGCCCAAACTTACTAATGTTTAATTATTTCTCGTTATTCTCCATTCTCTTTCCTCGCAAAAAACCTTCGCTCACGCGCGAATCATAATTTCTTGTTATTAACCTAACAGAAGATAGATGGCATAGATCGTGTAACCTTGCCGAGACAAAGAAACGCACCGGTGAAAATCAGGATGCGTGCACGCAACGTGAACGCGATGTAACGCGATGTAAACGTCAGGGGCAGGCGAATAATAGCCGAGCCGCAGAGGCGGAACTATTTTCACGCGAAATCGGCTTGATTGACGAAACACGGGCAGGAAGAGCGGACCGCCGGAAAATTCTATCCATAATAATTATTCAGAAAGACAATATTGAAGTAGTGCCGTTTTGAAAACGATCTATGCCTGGACCGGGCTGATTGCAATCTCCACGGACCATTTTTGCGTGTCGGTCGCAACGACTATTGTCGCATTTCTATGGAATTCCCCCAGGCCACGTATAATTTTTAACGTCAACTCGACATCTACCGGGAGTCTATTCTCGATTACAGATCGCGCGTGTACTCCCCCGCTCAGAAATCTTAGGACAAGTACGAAATATATTTAATGGAAATATAAATTACAGTAAACATAGATTAGAAATACTGCTATAATGTTACAATACATATATTGCAAAATAATACAATAAATACTATATACTATAATAAATAAACTATATAACAATACAGTAAATACTATATACTGTAATAAATAAACTATATATACAATACAATAAATACTATATACTGTAATAAATAAACTATATATACAATATAATAATACTATATACTACACAAACTACATATACAATAAATACTATAAATACTATATTACTATAATAAATATTATAATATGTAATGTAATATAATAATATTATACACTATATAAATACAATAAATATTTATTGATTAATTATAATTTATTAAATTATAATATTATTTATAATATAATTATAAATAAATTAAATACAGTATTAACAATATAATATACAACAAAAATTGTTAATGCATGATAAAATTTTGTTCGATGATATGATATCGGTAGAAGAATTAAACGAACAAAAACACTTCACAACTTTTCTCTTATACAGTTTTCTTTCTTCACTCTCATTTCACTGCACTGAACTACAGTAAGTTGAACTATACTATAGCTCATTTTCTGCGTATTTATGTTTATATGTCGTCAGCTTACCTTCGAGTTTTGGCTATTCGCAAGTAGACACCTGGCGGCACTCTGCCTAATTACTTCGACCTCATTTTTCTGTCAACTCCTCGATTACTGGAACATTTCAACGATGTATTAACATATTCTATTATTATATTACTTATACATACGTACAATAAAATTGAATTAGAATAGAAAATATATTCATTTGTACTTAATTTTAAATTGAAATTAATCAAAATAAATACAATAGGTATAAAATGTACTTTATATAATGAACGAAAACTCTATTAATATATTGTATTATTATACATACGTATGATAAATACATACGTATAATAAAATTAAATTACAGTACAAAATACGTTTATTTACATTTCATTTTCAATTGAAATTAAACAGACTACATACAATATGATTAAATGCAACAGATATAAAACGTAATTTATTTGCATAACAAAGGTTCCGTTAATACATCGTATTGCAAAATACATGTACACAATAATTCGTGATGAGTGAAAATAAAAATAAAATAAAAGTCCCAAGATTTTCGACAGAAGTGTGCATATGTATGTACGTCGCGGACATTTTTTGATAGAAATTCGAGGACCGTGCGCGTACACACCACTGTCGTCATATACTTATGAACAGGTCACTAGACCCGTCGCTGTAGTTACTCGTCGATTTTAATTAAAATCATTTTGGTGTATTTAATGCATGCGCGGGTTCGCGCACGTTAATTGAATTAATTATCCTTCCGAACTTCAATCGACGCTGATGGCGGTAGGGGCCAGTCGCGTAAAAAAAAAAAAAAAAAAAAAGAGCAGGATGTCTCCACGTTCAATCTACACTCCCGGTCTCTCTCTCTCTCTCTCTCTCTCTCTCTCTCTCTCTCATCGATGCCGCTCTTCGTTTTTTCCAATTTTTTCCACCTACCGAAATTTTCGTCCCTTTCCATCGAATTTTCCCAGGCCTTTCCGTCTCACTTTGAGGCCCGGTTCTCCGGTTCGCTCTTCATTTGTATTCACCGGCCGTTATTTGTCAATTTATAAATCATTTTATTCACGCCCGGCTCGGCAAACAGCGACGCAACAACAACAACCCCGTTTTCAGGTCGACGCGTTCCGACGTGTTTATGCAACCCTTGGCCCCCTTGGCGCGCGTTCGAATAAACGGCTGGCAAAACCTAGTTAGACTAATTTTACAATGGCGACATGCACGAAGAATCACGATAACGAGGCGCGTTTTCGGCGCCACGGGCCCGCCAGCATTTATAAGTGACAAAAAAAGAAGAAAAAAAGAGAGAAAGGAAAAAATGTTCGTGCAGGCGAGTCGACCGATCCAGCTGGAAATCGATTACGTCGATAACGAGCGCCGGCGTTCGGCTCGCCAGCCTAGCGAGCATTATGCCACCGCCTTCGCGTTCCAACCTCGATTTTGCATAACTCGCCGGGGATACGTCTGGATTATGTCAACGAACCGTGTTATTTCTTTTCACAGAGGGTTAACAGATTCGAGGGGAATCTTTGCTTGTAAGAAGCGATGGAATAAGTTCGTTAGCGAACGTTCTCTTTTTCGTATTTTATTGTAAATGAAACGTCGTCGATGTTATTCGAGAATCGAGAAATTTTCTGCTAACGTTGAACCAATTTGTCAGTTAGTCGAGATTCTTTTTCGTATTCATTTCATGTTTAGAGAATTGTTCAAAGATGAGATAATATAATTTTTAGAAAGGTGTAAGGGCTAGAGAAATAACTATAGAGGAATATGCTTGTCTTCGTCTCGAGAAAATAGTTTTCTCTTCTTTCTCTATATTGTTTCACTTTAAATTGCTGCATTGGCTACACTACTGTAAGAAATAAAACTCTAGACATCTGGAATCTTCATTACTCATTCTTAATTCCTTTACTTTTATCTACTATTTATTAATATTTATTAATTTTATTATTAATTACTTAATATTAAATTTGAAATTATTATTAATTTTATTTTATTATTAAATTTATTTATTTATTAATATTTATTTTTCCTTATTACTTCATTACATTCTTATTACTCACCTTTATTTTTAACAACTATTTTCCTTTATTAGTTCATTACATCTTTATTATTCATTTTTAATTCTTTCACTTTTATCAATATTTTATTTATTGACATTTATTTTTATCTGTTATACATATATTCATAATTCAGTTTCTACGTTCTTCTTTCAAAGTTCAGAATTTCGCTATTTTCCATTTTTTCCCTTCGATCTCAATTTTCGAACAATTATCGAACCAAATTTTCTTCCCCGCGACAATCGAAGAGATCTGCCGCGGTACGATAAGCAAAGTTTTGCATCAATTCGTTAATAAAGAAGTTTTGTACAACAATCAAAAGAGCCGACCACCGATAACCAATATCGCCCTATAGTTTAAGAAACCAAAGTCTGACAGTAGACTCTCATAAATAAGTGAAGAAACTTTTTCCTCTCGTGACCCAATTTCGCAGAATAACGCAAAACGATGTAACAACTAGGACGACTTATTAATTGGCTGGACATTTCTCGGACAAACTTCATATACGCGGATTAAACTTATCTTTGATTTACAATATGGATGATAGCAGTGTACAAGATTCTTGAACTTTCTAATCGTGCATTTCAATCTTTACGAATTAGCAAGCTCCTTGATTTCGTAATTAATTAGTGTACGAAAGTATTTCTATCGATATTTTAAATTCTGACAACTTGTCAGTGAAAAAAGTCAGTTTCCTGGAGTCATTTCGAAGCTTATGTTCAATTCATATTAAATTAATTTTCTGGTCCCTTTCTTTAAAAATTTTAAAGCTTTTTACATCATTTTGAAGCACGTATGTAAAGATACTTTCTCTCTCAAAAAGTTTGAAAATTCAGACTTCTTTACAGACACTGAAAATTTTCCCTTGTCCTACATCCATGGTTTCGAAGATCAAAATCTCCCCTTTAAAATTTGTTATATCTTTTCACACGGTGTTACGAGATTTTTATCTACTATGAGTTATTCTATTTTGTGCCGTAAGATTTCGTACGTGTGTTTTGAATTTCAGCCGAAATTAAACGATTCAATAATGCACAAAACATATATAATATATAACACAATATAATGATCGAAAATATACTAGTCAATACAATGTAACATTTGCTGCCCAACCTCAATTATCTCAATTGTGCTCGTGAAAACATGAACTCGTTCTAAAACCCCACGTTCTAATGACGAGTTACATTAACCACTTGCGCCGGCAACTGATTGCGGACCATAACGAGTGACCAAATACCGTATACTATTGTATTTGTATTTGTATTTGTATTGTTATTCGTCGCTTTCTTTCTGGAACTCGTCGGTATGATGTCACTGGATAGAAATCACTGAGAAGTAATAAATTTATCATTTGTTTTGCCTATTTTATTTAAATATACTTGAAACTGTGGAAATATTACAATTTTGGAACAAAAAAATTCTCGACGTGCGTGGCACGTCTTTTTCTCAGCGCAAGAGGTTAATAAACATGGATTAATAAACTCTAATTCACGAAGAACGAAGCATGATTTTATACATACGTGTTATTAACAATGCAATTGATGTCCAATACGGGGCTTTGTGATTTTCGTGATTTCGCGAAACAGGCGGAGACGGGTAATGAAATCCACCGTTTAACCAGGCGTAACAGCGTGTAGGCGAGGAAAGAATAATAACAATCGCTGAGCCGGGCCATCGTGATTTACGGATGGTCGTTAAGTTTCGCCCGGGTATTATCTGGTACGGCCGTGAGAACTGCGCGATGGGCGCACGACGACGAATCGGCTATTTGCGAGGTGCTCGAGATAAATACGACGATAGCGCGGCCGGAGAGGAGAGGAGAGGAGAGGAGAGGAGGGGGCGGGGGGAGGGGGGGGGAGAGCAAGCCAAAGTGGATATTAGATGCCAGAAGTCTGCATTAATAATTAATGCATCGTAACGACCGTGTCGTTGCGAGTCAAGAGAGAGAGAGGCCCGGCAGAATCCTCTCTTGCCTCAGCAGAGACAACGCTGCTCGCTTCATAAAAGAAAGAAAAGGGAGAAAGAAAAAAGGACGGGGAAAGAAGCAGTGTGACGACAGCGGAAGGTGAAGAAGAAGCAGCAGCAGGAGGAGAGAGAGACAGAGAGAGAGAGAGAGAGAGAGAGAGAGAGAAAGAGGTGGAAGAAAGGAGGATGGGCAAAGAAAGGAGAGAAGCTTGAACAAACAAAGCGCGCAGACCGTGCGGCAGCTACTTATCTCGACGCAGCTCTACAGAAACAAGAAAGACCGACTCGACAGCTCGGCAATGACCCAGCTTTATGAATGCACGAGCAAAAGTGCGCCCGCTCTATACCCTCCGCCGCTTCTTCTCCGCGACTGGCACCGAATTTCTCGCGTCTCTTCCGGACTCACCCCGGACTGCGACGGACTTGGCTACTTTCCATTCCCTCGAATATATCCGTTTTCTTTGTCACAGATGTTCCTAATTTTCGTACGTTCGCCACGGTGAAGTAAAACGCCCGGGCGAAGCGAGAGGGCGGAGAGACCGAGAGAAGAGTCTTGTTGTCAGCGGAGCCACGTGATCTCCGGCGACGCTCGTCGCGTGATTCGTTCGATACACAGGGTGTCCGTAAAGTCTCTTTACAATTTCAAAAATTTATTACGCAGGCGAATGAAAAGACAGATAAGTGGAAATTGTTAAAAAATGAGACGTATGTGTTTAAGTTTTTTCTTTTTTTTTTTTTTTTGCTCCATTTAATACACCTCTATATGGGCACCATCAAGACGGTACTCGATTTTTTGCCATGTTCGCTGTAGCATATCCTCATCAATGGTGGCAATGGCATCAGTGATCCTCTGCTTTAGATCAGTGATGTCCCGTACCTTTGTCCGATGCACGATATCTCTAACATAATTCCATGTGGATGTCCATAAAGTCTCTTTGCAATTTTCTAAAATTTATTACAAAGGCAATTGATGAGATATCTTCATCAGACTTGTTCTATCTACTCGGTGATTATCAAAGTTTTTATCATTGCATTTCAGGTAATGAATAAGATACTGTTAAATGAGCCCTTTACAAAATGGTCACTCCTCAAGAGAAGATATCGTGGTTTATTAAAACCAAATCGGATTTACGAAACTTTAGAACTAAGTATGGAAGAGATCCACCGTCGCGTTCGTCAGTTCGTGCATAGCATAAGAAATTTTATAGAAACAGGGACAATGTTGAATAATGGGAGGAATGGACGACCAAGAACATTTGAGGAAAACATCGATCGTGTAAGAAATCGAGTTAAATGAGGTCAGAAAAAACTTAAATATATACGTGTCGTTTTGTAATAATTTCCACTTGCCTGTCTTTTCATTTGCCTCTGTAATAAATTTTTGAAATTGTAAAGATACTTTATGGGCACACCCTGTACATATTCCGTTTTATCACAAGCAGGTTGGTTCCTTTCCTTCTGCAACGAATATCACGTGGCACGTGAAATCTACAAACACTACTGGCTCTTTCGCATAAAGTTTGTAGTAAAATTCGCATTAAAGAAAAGACCTGAAACAGACACAGAAGGATCCTCGGATCTTCTAGGAACTTCGTGATACCTAGAAGATTATAAATGATGCCAGTCAATTCAATTCTATGGTAAACTACAGCGCTTTTGAATAAACGTCGAATTGTATAATTAGTATATTCTTTACATTCAATTTGTAAAATGTACTCGTGCTGCAATTAATATATCTAGCGTCTGTAATTAACTCATTATCGTCGACATGAATTGTGCTTGGTCGTTGCAAATTATGTAGCATCCATTTGATCGATCTCCTGGGTTATACATGAGCGTATATCTATTGTACCGAGCGTATCTCTGTTTTGTCGAACAGTGTGCTTGACGTAAGTTATCATTGCACGCTGGTATTCCGTCTGTTATCGAAAATTTGCACGGACGTTTTATCTTCGTTGGCGAGAAACTGTCGAAAGTCTTCAAAATTGGAGAGAAGGCGAGTTAAAATCATCAAAAGATCGTTCAACTTTGTAACTTAACGCGCAACTGTTAATACATATCGACGTGTCAATTTTATTTAGAAAAAAAAAGAATTTGAGATCAATAATCTGCGATTTTTGTTAAAAATGGACGTTTCTCTTCCACGCTCCTTCACGTCTCACGCCTCTTACTCAAAGACTTAGTCGTTCGTTATAGACATCGGTATAAAATTCCCATTTCCCTACTTATGGCTCGTAGCAGCCTTAAATTTCAAGGCTCAAAGACTTAGATACTTGACCTACACCACGCATCACCCGCGAACGCGGCCCCATCATCTTGATGGATGTGGATATAAAATCCCTAAAACCTACTCTAAGACACGGTGCCAGTCTATCATCGACCTAAATCCGCCGCTAGCAAATAACGAATCTCCATCGACGTCACGCCGACACAACGTTGCGTCTCCGGCTGAAAAGAAGAAAAAGAGAAAAATCAAATATTCGCAGAAGATCCGGCTGAAGAATCTTTGAATTAAAGAAATCCCTAGGGAATTACTCTCTCTCTTTTTCTCTCTTTGCTTTGTGCTTGAATAATTTGAGAGATCGAAGTCATGTTTAATCGACAGCAGTCACGGATCTTTATTCTTCAGGCCGGATTTTTTTATTATTATTATTATTTGACGTCAGAGTACACCGAAGAAGTCGGTGCGCAAATTTTCAGAGATTCGGATGATTTCTCGTAAAGTGTACAAACTTTTTTATATTTGCGAATTTTCATAACTTTCTCTGTTATAAACTACTGACTTTCGTACGATTCTCGTATTTTGTCTGAACTTTGTTCAGATCTGCAATTTAATAATCAGAGTTCAGGTTTATGACGTCGATCATTTAACAAATGAATTAAATTCCTTAATGGAAATTGAAAAATTCGCGTAAATAATTTGTAACGAATTAAGAACAGAGTATAAATCCTTTAACATGAGAAGAAAAAAATAAAATAGAAGAATTATGATCATATAACTTGAAAGAAAGCTACATTTCTTTCAGTAGTGAACTAATGATAAGCGTTATTTATTTATTCTCATTATTTTGTATTAATACATAACAGAAAATTTTTCAAAGTTCGAAGAGATTTGCTTAGCTGAATATCGACCGATTGGCTACTAAATTGAATTGTCTCTAAATACTGAACTTGAATTACTGGTCGCAAAACTGTGTCACACCAAACTCGTCCCTAAACTCGTGATCTCCTCAGAGTCTTCTTACGTAAAAAGATCTTGATCTGCTCGTTTTCAAAGGACTCTGAGGAGTCGTGGAGCAGAAGACGTATTAAGACCAATCAGCAAGTATAGGGGAGGTTTCCAGAATTTCTCATTACCACTCGGTAAAATACTCGCGTGAGATGGCAAATTTGGAAAACGGTTCCACCGTCTTTTGAAAACCATTCCTTTGCCTGCACGATACTTTTGATACGTGTGTATGTCAATAACAATAACTAACGTGCAAAAATATTCCGCGCTGACTCGAAACTAACTGAGATTTATGGGGTAACATTTATAGGGAATATGTTGTACATATGCTGGATATTATTGTTAGTTCAACAATAATAATATTATAGTTGGAAATTTTCTGAATGGTCTATATTTGAAAGTTGCAGAAAAATGTGTGAAAATTCTTAATTTGACAGGCTGGGTCTGAGTCCACGTGATAAGTAGTAACTAACAAAAATATATGTATGTAAGTTAAATCGATGAATGAAACAAGTATAATTATCACTTACTATTCCTATTTTTGCTAATCTTGAACGCAACTCGCTAATCTAGGGCTCATGTAATAGCAAGTTTGACACTAATTTGACAAAATGTTATACTTACACTTTATCCTAATATCCATTTTTTCTACATAATTGTACAACGATTTATGTTTTTATATTATGTTATATTATGTTATATGTTATATCATATTATGTTATATATGTTATATCATATTATATTATATGTTATATTATAAATATTATATCATATATTTGTAAATAATAAAAGTCGTGGATATTGATAAAAAAAAAAAGTCAAACAGACGAAGACGCTTACTCTACTTTCAATTTTATATCAAATTCACGTTCGATACCTGGCTGTGGTAGAGAATGCATATATATTCCCCTCAAAATTCTGTAGGCATTTTGCAAGGTAGAATGGTAAGAAACTGCATCGTTGGTCGATATTCAACCAAGTATTACGGCTCTACCATTCTCGTTTTAGAAACCATTTATGAATATCGATATCGGTGTGCACTAAATCTGAAAAAAAAAAAAACTCCCAACCATCGTGCACATTTTCAAACTAACCCCGAGGTAAGACAAGCTTGTCTTTACCATAGAAAATCTTCTCCTCGCGAGTATCGAAATGTACATTATATAACGTATGTACGTTGGAAACGAAATGTTGGAATATCGTAGATAAGTTCTGATCCCCGGAACAAACGCTTCGAAATAAAATACACAAATGCGCGAATATATATTTTGTTAATGAAATATAACGACGACGGTGACTGGCTTTACCAACATGAATACATTTTTTACAACAATATACACACCTAACTTTGTCTTCGTTCTCGTTCAAAGCTCTCGGCCGTTAATTCTCGAGAGCGAAAAGAAGAAACTCTTTCTTCGCTCTCTCAAACTCTTGGCTGCACCTCCTCACTTACCTCCTCGCACGCATTCTTCAGAAGCGTTTAATCTTGCACGCGCCTATTTTCTTCTCCTTTTGTCTCTTTCAGCCGTTTCTAAAAGACATTCGAGCATATCCACTTCAAACTTTAGATAGCTGTACGCAACCTTTCACGCGGAAATTTTAAGCAGTTAATTCTAAACGCTATTCTTTCGCGCCGTTGTTCGAAACAATTCTCGCCCGCGCGATAAAATTCCCTTCGCCTTGCTATAATATTTCACCGGCACTTCTCGTTTACAGTGACTTTTCAATAGAACGAAATAGTAGACGAAATTCGTTGAATGGATAATCTGATGATTTATATATTGATATCGAAAATCCCGCCACCGGTCACGTCATCGATCACTTAGCGCTGAAAATCTCATGTCGCCGCAATTACGTTATCGGTTATTGAAATTGAACATTACGTGACAGTAACGTCGCCGATTAGTGACAATGAAAAATTGTCGATAATTTATATAAATTATCTGTATTAATTAATTAATTTATTTATTATATACTATTATTATTATTTAGTATTATATTATTATTATTATATATACTTTTATTATTATTTAGTATTATATTATTATTATATATATTATTATAATAGTATATATTATAATTATATATACTATTTATTATATAAATAATTTATATTAATAATAATAATATTATTAATTAATTATATATAATATTTATCGTATTAATAATATTATTAATTAATTATAATAATATTAATAATTAATTATATATACTATTTATTATATAAATAACTTATTTATATAAATTATCAATAAACGGATAAAATTTCGTAAAAAAAAAAAATCATATAACGATATGACAAAAGAAAGATCATAAATGAACAATTGTCAATAATTTATGAAGTGATATAACCTCGTAAAAAAATGTCATTTTTCACAAAGTTTGGCAATTTTTCATTGTCATTTATATATAGGTTATGCTCTTCACATGTGTAACACAAAAAATTATCAAACAAACTAGTCCTTTTCGGAACTATTTCATTGCTTAGACCTCTGTCTAAATGAGGCCACCGGCAAATCAAGGAAAGCGAATGCAAGAGAAGACGGAAATAGAAAAAAAAAAAAAAAAGGAAAAAAGATGGATAATACCGTTCTGTCATTGTGGCAGAAAAGTGTGATAGATCTGCAATCCTGGGAAATATCAGCCGGCAACAGGGCCTTGACTAAGATTCCAAGTGGCAAACAATCCATCTGCTGCGTTGCGACATACATATCTGCTAATTTTGCCTCGGAGTCGCCTCGTTCTGAATTTCTGCATGAAACCGAGTGGCAAGTGAGAGTCGCCTCTCCGGTGCGAAGGGTTAAAAGGACACTCAGCGGCCTCACGATGAGTAACATTTACGTTTCTGAAATTATAAAGATCGAAATTATGTACGTACTCGTTTCGTTTCTGTTCAAGTTCTAGCTTCGATTTCGCCAGGTGCACGTACAAAGCTTAATCTCACGATCTCGACAAAGTTCGATTAATAAAGAATTTGCAGAATCGCGAAACGCCTTCGATAACTTTTAGACTTTTGTCGTTATTCCTTCAATTTTATACAATTGTCACGTTTTCATACGCTTCGCGTTGAAATTTCAGAGCGAGAATTACTACGCTCGATCTCGGCAAACCTTTCAGAAACTTCTCAATTCAAGAATGAATCGCGAGCGAATAAAATTCAAGAGAAACGCAATAATTTTATTACGCAAACGTTTTTGAACGTTGCGTTTCGTAATTCAGTCGATTAATAAACCTTTTCTTCCAAATATCTCCCGAACACGCGTGACTCTCTATTTCAGGCAACCAGGGAATTAATCAGGATTTATGCACAGGCGGACTGCCCGGAATTTGAAATTCCCCGAGAAGAAAGTCCTCGCTCTGAATTTCCACGGCGTGCTCGATAAATTATGGTTATTTTTTTTTTTTTTTTTTTTCTTGTCCCCCTCGGATAGAGGAACGTCCGATATATAGAGGAAGGGAACGTGTCGTTGTTCGTGAGATTACTCACGTTTTCGTAACTTGCACGTAGCCTTTGGCATCGAGCCGTTCGATCATCTGGCCCAGCGGTAAGCTCTATCGATAATGCAGACAGTTTCCATAGGGTGTCCTGGGAAATCGGCTTAACGAATGTGGCTGAAAGATTATTTTCAAAGGTGTTCATAATGCATCCGGTCGTACGTTAAGGGTGCTCTGTCTCCCGATGCCCCCTCGAGAGGGGCTGCGTTGCTATTGACCGCGATGCGAGAAAAAGCGCCGCGGCAGAGAGAGAATTTCAACCCCCGCTATTAAATAATTTCGATTCCGATTCGACGAAAATTAAATTAAAATTTTCGATAATTGAAGTGTTAAAAGAATGAAACGGAGAGACGCGAAAAGACAGATTTTATCATTTATTCGCGGAGAGAGAGAGAGAGAGAGAGAGTCGATGATTGATTTGCGTTGATTGAATCGGCTCGAACAGAAATTGATTTAATACGGCGTATGAATTTCGAATAATAATTAAACGTAGGATGGGAAATAGAATTGTATGTTGTACGATCTTTTTTTTTTTTTTTTTTTTTTTTTTTTAATGATAGCCGAAGTTTGTTCAATTTTTACTACAAACAGATGCGACGAATAAGTAACGGAGAATTTGTTTCGCAGATTTTGAATCGGGGATCGGAAAATAAAATTTCCAGAATATTTTCGGAATACAACGTAAATGGATTGAACGGTATTATTTATGAATTGCAGCTCCATGAAGATATACAAGTTAAATCAGATGTTATTCGATGCAACAGGAAGCATGTAATTGCAAATTACATTAATCATTTCAAATCCACGTCGAAAGTAAAACCGTGAAAATCGTTAATCTGAAATTAAATATTATTGAAAAGCGTTTCAGAATATTTTCAAAAATATCATCGCACGAACTGAATGAGATAAACAATTAAATAAAGACAGCCAATTTAAATCAGATATCGTTCAATGTAACAGGAGGTATGCAAGCTGCAAATTACATTCACCATTGGTAATAAAATCCACGTCGAAAGTGAAATCGCGAAAATCGTGACTTTGAAATTATCGTTGAAAAGCATTTCCGAATATTTTCAAAAACTTGCACTGGCAACCGGTTCGCGGACCATTACGAGTGACCGAACCACAATATATAATAATTCGTCGCTTTCTTTTCCTTTTGAACTCGTCGTTATGATATCACTGGATGGAAATTATCAAGAAATTATCAAGAACTAACTTGTCATATGTTTTGTTTGGGTTACATTTAAATATACTTAAATATTGTACATTAATTTATACATTAATATAATATAATTATAATATTACAACTATTTACATTATATATTAATACAATATAATTTATATTATAATATTATAACTATTTATATTATATATTAATATAATTTATATTATATTATAATATTATAACTATTTATATTATATATTAGTATAATATAATTTATATTATAATATTATAACTATTTATATTATATATTAATACAATATAATTTATATTATAATATAATAACTATTTATATTATATATTAATACAATATAATTTATATTATAATATTATAATTATTCATATTATATATTAATTTATATATTTATATATTAATTTATACATTTAAATACACTTGAAACTGAGAAAATGTTGCAATTTTGGTGCAAAAAATTCTCAACGTGCGTGGCACGTCATTCCAGCGCAAGAAATTAAATCAGATATATTCTTCAACGTAATAGGAACTTTGGTCCAGTTTAGTTGAGAATGAAACCAAAAACACACACACACACACAAAAAAGAAATTTACGAAGCAATATTGCGTCTTCTCCTCATTTTTAGAAATTGCCTGGATGAGAAGACGTTCCTTTCGTTCCTCGTTTGTACAAAAGTTTCCTGCTCATCTAGCGTGGCACAGAAGAAACGTTCGGTAAGAAGGGGAAGGTTGGAATTCCCTTTCGTTGTATATTACGTTAGCATCGCGCGGCAAGATGGATTTCACAGTTAAATGACATCGTTATTCTTCACCCGGGCTAACTGTTATTAACGAAAACTATTATCAACGAAGATACATTTATTCGCCGGGGGTTAATGTATTTTTAATTGCGTGTTATATTCCCCCGGCGAGGAAGATGAATTTCACCGTTAACTACCCCCCGTCATTTTTGTTTCTTTTTTTTTTTTTTCTCCGCCGCGCGAAACGCCACGAAACAAAAGATCTATCGCGAAAGTTGCATTCCAAGTTACACCCGTTTATAATACCCGTTTAAAAAAAAAAAAAAAAAAAAAAGAAGAGGCCGATGTTACACATCGTTTCTTCTTAATTATTCGTTACGATGCGTATTAATCGTCGCGATAATGGCGTTCAATTTTGTTTACAATTTAATTCTGAACTGAAATATACCATTTATAATAATACCACTTTACGTTCGTATACATCGTTGCTCACGTACTGGAAGTTTTTGCAATGAACACATTGTGTTTGTGTTGTATAAAGCATTTTGAGTTACGTTAAGTTAGAAAGTGATTTAAAAATATGTACAAGGTATTTGATACAAATATATATAATAAACACGAAAAAACAGCACACAATTACGTTTATACATATTATATAATATCTACACTTTATATACATTAGTATGTAACGAGATATACATAATGTACAATTATGTATATAATAATATTAAATACTCAAGATGGCTACCAATTTCTACACGTGTATATTAATATTCTACCAAATATATGTGTGCAACAAATATCTTGTGACTTTCATATACATTTTCACATGGATGTTAGATTGCAATATAAATTTAAGTGGATTATATTAAAGGTTGTATCAAATGATACAATCATAATCACAAACATAATAACATAATCGTAACACACAATCGAACACAATGAAATAAAATTTTATACGGCACACGTGAAAGATAAACTCCGTGACAAACACTTTCGAATACTTTCGCAAGACGTAACACTGGAAAATGAAATTATTTGCATCCCTTTAGCATCAAATATGACGCTTCGGTTGGTTATTGCACTCGTAATTATTTGTATGAAACGACATCCCCGAGATTCGATTTTAAATCGAGGGGTTAATCGAATCCTCCCCAGATGCGAACAAAACGAATTATCGTTACCGATGAGACTTTTGCGCTTGCTCGATTAATACGTATCGCGCCGCGATTTCTATAGAGTCCACGGGGTGGGAGAAATAAAACGTCGCCGATACACGCGTCGGACGCACACAAGCGGTCAACAATATCGGATAGTGAAATCCTTGGAAATGAAAAATTTTGCTGGAGGGCCGGCGTACACATGCACGCGCGAGGCCGATCTGTTATGTAGCGGGCGCAGCGGGTTCTGTCGATAGTTTCGCCGCATGTTAAATCGCACACGAAAACAGGGGAAACGCCGGAAAGAAAATACCGTGGCGTTTTTACTCGAATTGTCAAAGGAAACGTGAAACGCGAAGTTTCGTGAAAAATAAAGGACGCACGCGCCGCGACGCGCGTTTCCTCGCGAATTCTTGCGAATCAACGCGAGAGAGATATTGTTGCTCTTGTTTCGTCCCGCGAATAATGAATCCACAACGTTTTCCAATTCCTACCCGAGACTAACTGTTGGCTAACTGTTGGAATAATTTCGCCCGGTTTGATCAAACGAATAACGCCTGCGCCAACATGAAATAATATTACGTATGAAACAATGACGATATTACCGAAAGTATATTAGCGATGTAATTTTATATTTTTATAAAATAATATATATATATATATTTTTTATATTTTTATAAAATATATATTGTTAAATGAAAAATTTAGTAAATGGACAAATTAATTGTTTTACCTGTATGTATTTTGTAGATTTTTGCAACTTTAAATTGTATTGTGAATTATAGGTAAAATTTATGGAATAAATTGTGCACACCTCGGGATAGAAGCACTCTCTGTAATTTCTCATATCGTGTGTGTCGTAAAGTAGAGAGAACGCGCAGATTTTCATCAGTATTGCGCGTGGATCTTTGTCATGTTATTACCTAAATGCAATTTCTCAGAAATACGAAAACGAAAATATAATATACTGCTCGTAGCCTCGAGGCGAACAGACTTGAACAAGTCTAATGTTTACGCTCCTCAGTCGTACGGAGGCTATCGAAACCATAACATTCGTGCGAAGTACAATCGATTAAATCGGCGTATCAACGTAGCAAACGAATAAATTTGCAAAAATTGGTCGTGGAAGAAAGTGAAATCCAGCTGAAACACGCGCGATATTGAAACGAAACGAAGAACATTATGAAGAAATGGCCAAAACAGTCGACAGAAATCGTAAAGTGATGATTAATTTGATAAAAGGCCTCGATAATTATGGCAAAAGAAAAAGTAAACTAACAACTACTCTTGGAATAAAGCTTAGTATAACATTCTTGGAACAAACGTGCCATAATACGCACAGCGTCAAATTCAAGTTCGATTGAGAGGCAAATTGCAGAAGAAGCTGAACTTACGACAAGTATGAGAAATGTTCGACATCTTTTGAAGAACTGTGAACATCTGAAACGACAAAAATTGCAACGAAAATGTTATTTTAAGCAAGAACATAAGCTGTGCCGTTTGGAATTTGCTAGAAAAACATGTTTATACAAAGAAAAAATGAGAGTCATATTTATCAAATGAAAAAAGATTCAATTTAAACGAACTTGATGGTTTTCACTATCGTGTTTTGTGAAAGGAGCAACTGTCGACCCATGGAAGGCGGTGGTATAATGATTTTGGGAGATACTGGTTACCAAGGTAAGATGGAAACAAAATGTATTACAGGAAGATTAAATAGTAAAAAATAGATTGAAACGATTGACGAACAAATTAACACGTGTGCGAGAGAAATTGCTGGAAATAAATAGATTTTTCAACGATTCTTTGCAAACAAAAGAATTCGTGTTTTAATATAGCCAAATCTCCAGACTTAAATATTACAGAAAATTTTTGAGGGAGATTTGGCGAGAGCCAAAGCCAAAATGAAAAATTATAAATGTCGCACTTTGTTACCTAAATGTATTTTATAGACTTTTGGAACTTTTTTAAATATTCTATAATATTTAGAAGATGTTTCTTGTGAGCACTATAATTCACCAGAATTATATCTTCTATATTTCAATTGATATTATTTATTAATTTACTAATATCATCGAGTAATCTTTAAACACTGAACATCAAAAACATTGAATTAAAATTTATATTATTATAAATACAAATATAGAAACTCCGTATTTTTTTACGTTTTCTATACTTAACCCTAATTTCCTCCCCTGTTAAAAAGAAAAAAGAAAAAAAAAAACGAGAAACCTACCCGAGTAATTTGTTCAGGCAAACTCTGCCGTCGAGTTATCGAGAATATTATTTCTCCGGATTGATCCTTAAGCACGCGAGTCACGTGATATAATTAAACAGCGTAATATTAACCGGTTTGGAAATGGATTTTCCAGCGGTAATCGTGTCAGCCAAAAACGTCGCGCGATGAATTACAACCGGGGCGAAACACTTGAAACGCGTTCGCGCCGACATTTCTCCCCAGATTCACCGCGGCGACGTTAACACAGTATATCGCGTTAATTTACAATTTTCAACGCGCAAACAGCGACGTGAAAATTTCTCGATGGCTACGTGTTCGCGCCTAAGCTTTTATGGCGTTCCCTTTAAACTTTCAACTGTGTTCTCTCACCTCTCTCCGCTCGCTCGCTCGCTCCATCTTCCGGTATTCGTTCGCTCCACGCCGTCGAATGCAAGTAGGAGCATTTAAATTAACGATAATTTGAGCCGCAGGTTTGCAAACTAGTCCTTGGCAATTCTACGGTGCTCGTTTAATCGCCTCGGGCTTTTTGTTTCGCCGCGACTTAACGCAGTGATACCCCCGCGGGCGTTTTCTCCATCCCTCCTGCCCCCGGTAACGGCGAATATGATTCGTTAACACAATCGCGTCTCTCCCGCATTGATTTAATTAATAATTTCAGCCGCGAAATGCGTTCGATTCTGTCGTTCAGCTAATGAATCTCGCGCACCGACTGTTTATTAAAAGGGTATTTCGGTTTGGATTACGATGTCGAGGTCGCGGATGCAAAAAAAAAAAGAATAAAAGAAAATCCATGGAAAATTGCGGCAGTTCACTTGCTCCCTCCGTATTAATATTCTGTCTAGCAGTCGAAAGTTACCGAAGCTCTTTGAATTTAGCTTTCTGTAGTTGAAAGCTGTCCAAACTTCGACAACATCGATAAAAAATGATTTTCAATCGTCATTATGTTTCTAACGTATTCTACTTGATAATATTAATAAGCTGGCTTACTAAAGGTAATTGTGGTTTTCTTTTTGAAAGGCGAATTTCTCGTGAGAAACCAAGATTTTGTTCGTTTATCTTTGGGACAATTTCGTGGTTCTGCATTCGAGAAGGTTCATCAGCAGTAAAATTTAATCAATTCTGACATATCTGTCGTAGGTTTATGGTCTCTTTACCATATAACGTCGTATAATTTTTTATCAGCTTACACAGTGTTTTTCTCCGTTTTAGAGACACGACGAAAATGTTCCTCTTTGACGTGTTTTTTTTTTTTTTTTTTTTTTTNATCGCTGAACTGTAGAAATTTATTTTATTTTTCCAAAGAATAGAACTGTTCGATTTAATTCGATTTTTTTTTTTTTTTTTTTTTTTTTTAATCGGCGCCAACCATACGATTTAATGAGATCGTGCATTTTCTTTTTTTAAAACAACTTGAACAAGGCTTACAGGTTACACAATGAATTTATGGTTTAAAATGAAGATATATATGTTCATCCATTAAAAAAAAAGAAGTGATTACTTTTCGACCAATCCAATAAAAATCATACATTAAAAATACATATTTTTAATGTACATATTTTTAATAGATATTTTTGCTTTCCTATATACGAGTAATCTAGTATTTGCAAATTTAAATAAATAGTAAGTTTTTTTTTTCCTCCTGAAAAATTTGATGTTTGACACTTGTGATGTTTTCTGCAACTCTCTAGTTACGTCAGAAACTTAAATTTTATTCCAAGAATGTGAAAATTTCGAGTTTCGAGAATACTTTTTTCGCGATTCAACACTCTCGATAGTCAGGTAAAAAAAAAAGTATGAAATCAACGAACAAAGAATCATTTGCAGCGTGAACAGAGAATGTTTGATTCCTGTGTCTCAAATCTTTGATACGAGATACTTCGCGAACGCTCGGTGATCAATTTTCGTTTTCAAGACTACTATCGATCGTAACTCTGAGATAATAATGTAAAATTGTAAAACATTCAAAGCTAAAGAAATGAAGAAAAAAAGAAGATATCTTATGCATGAAAGACAGATCTCACAATCAGTACATCCGTCACTATAATCGACAAAAAAAAAAGTAAATTAAATCCAGAAAGAGTTCGGATGTTAACGTTGCCAAACAAGAATTTCCATTAGACATTTCTGCACGTTGTTATACTTTTCTTCGTATTTTGTTTAACCGTGGCCAATAAAAATTTCATATGAAAGTGTCAACTCCTTCTTAAAACAAGAAATTCCTCTTACGGCATTAAATCAGCACGACAAGTCTCGAGAGTTTCGAGTTACGAAAGTTTCGGGAGTATCGAACTCTTACGAAGTTCCAGATCCGAGTTTCGAGAATTTAAAAATTAGTTTCAAAACTCTGCCCTGTTTTATTTTAGGAATTTGGGATGATGTCGGATCGAGGCACGAGCATGTATATTAAATTATTACCTTCTTATTGTTAGCAGAGCTCCGTTTGTACGGACTTGCCGACAGACAAATAAATTTGTATAGAGTTCACTTTGCTGGTAATTTTTCGTTCATATGGTAAAATTAACGACATTAAAATTTGACTAAAAAACCATACTACTAAACTAAATAATTTCACAATGTTAGTAAACTAGGAAATTAGCAGATTTGATTTTCTCCAAACAATCGTGTTAGAAACTTAAACTTTATTCCAGAAAACTGATGTATTGTTGAATAGCATGTGCTGACTGTATCAGTGTTGGAAAAAAATGTTTCTGCATTGGAACAAACATGGTTAGGAATTTAAATTTCATTGTGAAAAATCGAGATGGTAAGCTACTTCAGTGTTAAATAACAGAGAGCGCATAAATATACATATTTAACGCGTATTTATTCCATGAATGAAAAATAAAATAGAATTTCACGGTGTGATGGAATTTCGTAAATCTTTTATGTTGCTGCCAACGAAACGCGGGCGCGTAACAAGCTTAAATGCTTTCGATACGTTAGCATTGCTGTTTCCACAGATTAATTCAGCTTACACGCGTCCAGATTAAGTTTTGCGTATGTTACAAAAAAGGAATGGAGCGCTGATGTCATCGCTATCGATCGCTCGAATCAACAAATAAACGTGTTCAAATTAAATTACTTCTTCGTTCCAAAGTTTAAATATTTGTAATACATTTACGGATATTTTCAATGAAAATATGAGACATTTAAATTAAGACAAGGCATTGTGGATAAATCAATCTTCGTATTTTTTCGTATTTTTTTGGGGGAAATAATAGATACGGTTTAATTTGCTGGTATACATTTACAAACCGTTCGACCAATCGATTCGCTTTGTTCGATGGAAGCTGAATGTACGTGTACCGCACAGTTTCCTGCTTTTTGTACATTGTTATTTTAAATGTTTTCGTTGTTTGAGTTCATGAAATTTGAAAACTTCGTGCAAATTTTGATTGCCATTCTCTCAACGCTGGTCACGTTGTTCAATACCTTTTTGTTCTTTATTTTCACACATACGACAGTTCTGTTCGTAGAATTTCTATATATGTTTATGCATATTTACGCAAAACATCAAAGGAAAGAAAGTTCAATTCGCGTTTTCACGTGAGGAGAATTTCACAAAGAGAAAAACCCCGATCGAGTGTAAATTTTAATAACAATCGGTTCTGCGATTTCAACGCCAAAAATTTACTTAACCTTTTCGTCGTTAATCGAGAGAGAGAAAAAAAAAAGAAGACAGAAATCTGTGAATCATTTGTCAGAACTATCGATTCACGAGGAAATCGGATTCCCGAAGAAATTTCATTAGAACGGGGACGTCATAAATGTAAACACCGGAGCAATGAAAATTCCATTAAACGTCGCAAATGCACCTCGTCGCGCCGGATCCCGAAATTCCACGATCGAACTTCTCCCAAATAAATTCGACGGGAGGAACTTCCGAACTCCAGAGAAAACAACGGATAAAAGTTTGATAGAAGAGAGATTAGCGCTTTCAACTCGCGCGGAAGGTAACGTCGAAGCGCGTAATAATTTCAGTAGAACCGTTTCCTCTTCGGCTGGAAATTTCCTCTCGGGCGAGAACTCCTCGTCCATTATATGCATTATCATCCGTGAAAAAGAAAGAAAAAAAAAAAAAAAAAAAAAAGAACGATAACGTTCGATTCGTCGGTAGGATCGTCGATGAATTGATACAGGGATACCAACCTTCCGCGTTCGCGCAGAAATCGACGAGTACGTACACCAGTACGATAAGTATTCGATAATGAGCGAGTTGGAAGGCAGGAAGAAAACTCAGATAAGAAGATTTACAGAATATTCCATTTTTCGTGGCTTTTGTGCGCCCGGTAGGAAAATGCAGCATAAGCGCGTGAGCGAGGGCGCGGCCGAGTCGCGAATTTCTCGCCCGAGTATTCCCGCTTCTCGTTAAACTAAATAAGGGCTGTTTTTCGCGAAAAAAAAAGAGGAGAAGAGGGGGAGGGAGGGAGAGGAGGGGGGGGGTGAAACTAACGAAAGAAAGGATGCTCGCTCACGGTCGTGAGCCTTGGCTGAAGGGTAGCAAACGAGCGTAATTAGACACCCCATCTTGCTACCTCGGCCGATCGTTTACCTCTCTGCCCTCGCCGCCATTGTTGTTCCGTTTCTTCTCGCGGCCTTGATGCCCGCCCTCGTCCGCCCTTCCAATTCGTCTCCTTCAGCCACGATATATCCAGTTACATTATACCAGTCGGAGCAACCAGCAACCGGAGAAAAACATTGTCCGAGCGTTAATGACAAAGGCATTCGTCCACCAATTGCGATTCTCAACCCCCTGCCGTCTATACACCTTTCGTGTTTCTTCTGTACGGGGTGGCTAGTTACTAGAGATGGGCTCGATCACCTAACAAAATCACTCAATTTATTATTCTTATAATTCCTCTATAATCAAAAGTGGGATCAAGTTGCAAGAATCTACTAAAATTGGTTCAATTCTTACGATGAACTGTACCTTTGATTGTGCGTTGATTATAGTGGAAGTTTTCTAGTTGTCTTCCGGTGCTACTCAACCTGACAATTGACAAGATAGACAATAGTGAGAAACGTAATTAACGATATACAGGAAATTTTTCAAATTTTTACAAGTGGATGATTTCTGAAGTGTGCTTCGAAGCATTTTTGACTCGAAGCACGTTCCTGCTTTTTCTATACGCGATTTTCAAGATTGCGTCAGGCTCGATAAATTAATAAATATAATTTGGAGCTTTATTTTTTATTATTTCAATATGCTGAATCAGAATTTCAATCAACAATAATTTTATTAACATGTCGATTTTCATTTGAAAGTAAGAAGTTAAAATTTCTACATTTAATATCGACTTGAAGAAATTAATCGATATAATTAATTTTATATTTTCGAGAGTCTAATAAAAATATTAATTAATAAATACAAAGATATGTACATACATGAACATACATATACGAATCGTACTGTGCGTATATACATAACTATCTACATTAAACTTGTACATTAAACTACAATGAAACGTACACGTTGAATAAAATACTTGATTTGTACAAAAGGAATACATTACATGAAATAAATAAATGAATACATTACAAATATTTGGAGCATTCTTTTTCAAGTATTTTTACTTTCTAGCATATTATTCGATATCCATAAAACTTGCATATCTTGACTTAACTCGAACTAGTACACGCTGGACTTAATCTCTTGCGCCACGCACGTCGAGAATCTTTTGTTCCAATATTGTAATATTTTCTCAGTTTTAAGTATAGACAAAGTAGGGAAAACAAAGAATAAATGTATTACTTCTCAATAATTTCTATCCTAAGTGATATCATACCGACGAAAGTTCGAAAAGAAAGCGACGAATTATTGTCTACGGTTATTTGGCCACTCGTTATGGTCCGCGCGAACCAGTTGCCAGCGCAACTGGTCAATTCCATCCCTAGCTATCCTTTTGCTACCCTTCGCTCCTCCCCTTTAACTCTCCTTTAATTCTTTTCCATCCTTTCGTTACGTTCCACCTTTCGTCCGTTACGCTACTTACGGTTACCTCGCGCGCGGCAATTAACAAATTAATCGCGATGATCTGAATCGTGGAGCTCGGTGACGCGGACACGTGCTTGTTCGCGCATATTAATGAAACCCCAGCGAGTTAATCGTGACGGTTATTATCACGAAGCGGATAGCAGCGGAAACTACCTTTGCTTTGCAACTACATTGTTATCCGAGTTCCATTGTAACCTGAGGGAAATATCAATTCACTTTGCAATACACAAGCTGATCGGTCAAATGATACAGCGTATCGGCCGTTTGTTAGCGATATTAACGTCAAGCATTAATTTACCATAAAAGGCGATGCCGTTTTATTTTAGTGGATACGTTTCCGCGTTGGATTTAATTAGATCGATCGCGCCTCTCGTTACCATTTTGTTTACAGGTCACGCTTTCTCGTTCGGGACGAACGAAAATATCGATCTTTCTTTACGATCTTGAAACAGTCCACAACGATTGTCCCCGTCTGAATTGTTACTGGGTGTTCGATGTTCCGCGACACCGTTCGCTTTTTATTCGTCGGGCAAATCGAACAATTGAACGTTTAATCGTATACTTAATTTGAATGTGAAAGGCTATTGTTTGAATGGTAATTATACGTACATTGATACTACGTTAACACAGTGACCGAATAATTGATAATACACGTTCATTTTGAAACACGCTCGAATAATTTATTTCACGCGGTCAAAGCCGACGACGTCGTTACACACGCGTCCTATATTATGGTATCTGACGCATTAATTATTCATACAACTATTGATACGACCGGTTACAATGTTATTCATACAGCGTAACGTGTCTTAGAATATTTGGCGAGCATTTCGGAAGATCGTAATAAGTCATAATGAACAAAAGTTAAACGACGAACGAGTACATATTCAAATTAAAATCAACATTAATTTACATGGAATATTATAATATTGTACGAGTCACAGCTAGGTTTGCATCATGGTATCGCGATCGATTGTCGCCAATCGTATTGTAATATTTACAACACACTATTGAACTGTATATAATTCCAGCGAGTTCGTGGCGTTATTATTATTTTACACTGGATACATCAGATAGGTCTCAGATAGACCGATGCAATTGTTTTTACAAATTATACGCTTACTTTTGAGGGGGAAACGGAAATGGGTATTTCATCAATATCAGTGAAAACTGATCAGAACAAAGAGAGAACAATGAGAAAAAGTTGTACTTAAGCGAAATATAACCAAGAGTCAAATTGATGTAGTTTCGTAAGGTTTGAAGAAAAGTATGAAAATTCTGTGAAAAAAAGAAAAAGATGACAATTACAAAATTCAAAAATATCAAAAAACAAAAGGGGAAGGGATGGATCATCCTGAAAAGTAGATAAAATTGATAAATTTTTTTTTTTCTTCAGATAATTACCAATTCTTTCCTAAAATGAAATTACTTTATCTCGAAACCTTTGATGAAAAGTAAATGAATTTATCCGCTTGATCCAATTTCTTTATGTCTCCAATAAAAGGGAAACGATGCTAAAGAAACAGAGGATTGTTAGATTTTTCAACCGGTACGGATCTGTACAAACGAATATTTAGGAAAGAGTCACCGTTACATTAAGATGGTCGAACATCTTCGGATAGACACCGAGAAGCAGATGAGACACGAACGATTGCTTTTATTGTGCTCCTTATCTCGCTCTATTTGCCCCGGCATCTCTCTACCTTTGATAATTTTTTACACCGGCTCGAATCGCCTCTGTACCGAACAGGAAATAATGGGATCGACGTACGCTTGACTTCTGCAACTCCCGGAAAGTTTGCAATCAGTCGTTGATGAATAAAACGGAAGGACGAAGAAAACAGATGTAAGAAAGAGGCGACGAGGAGGGAAAAAGGGGATTGATCAAAGAAATTAGTTGCCTCCGTTCGAGCGACGAAGACCAGGCGGGAATGCTTTGTATAAATATACCTGATCGCTCGGACGATCAATTAATTATTCTATCCTGGACACGTTGTTGCACGTTGGGGCATTATTTTCAACAATTTTGAGAGAAACTTCTGAACGAACGATTGATTGATCTACGTAGATTTCAAAGTGTGTGTAATGTGAAATTTCTAAATTATTAGGATTGATCTTGGTTTTTAAATTATTACATAGGCCTTGATTGAGGTGGTGATCATCATTTACTCTCACAATGAATTGTCACTACGTGGCAGATTTTTATGCAATTTCATACTTTTTATTAACGTAACTGAAGGAATGGAATTTCAATAAGGTTTCAGTTCATCCATTAAACGTTACAACAAATACTTCACTTTGAATATTGTTTTATTACATCGTATATATTATGTCAATGTATTGTATTAACACATAATATATTGTATTACATATATTTTACAATATCAATTATATCAATTATATCAATGATATAATTATCATTACATCATATATTGTCTCTTGTACATGATATTTTTGTAATTACGCGCATTTCGTTCACTCTTAAATATTTCATCAAGTGCATAAAAATCCGCATTATAATTATCACACAACGGTTTGTATAAACTTGCATCTGTATTAACATTTAGAAACACACCTTACGAACATAACACCCTACCTTCAAAATAACCTTCCGAAATGTCTCGCCTTGCATCGACCTATATATTCCTATATATAGCAGTATGACACGATCCTCGCGATGAGAACGTTCAGCCAACGTTATCCACGAAGACCGATTAGAAAGCATAAAGTGCTGCAGTTGAACGAAACTTCCAACAAACTTCAAACGCCGAAAAAAAGAAAAAAAAAAAAAAAAGGAAACAGCTGCTGAAGGGAGCCAAGCTAAGCCAAGCAATCAGAGTAACTGATTTCAAACACTAAGTGTAGGATCCACGGCAAAATAGAAGATAACTAGCCGTGGGTCGTTGGGCGTTAAAGCATAAGAAGAAGTGGAGTTTGCGTCTTGACGAGTTTCGCGCGAACATATACGAGCGACTAGCTTCGGGGAGCTTTGGCAAGCGGCCAGCTCGAGTATCTCTCATGTATTTGGCAGAATTTGTCGTCATTCTAACTCTCTCTCTCTCTCTCTCTCTCTCTCTTTCTCTTTTCTCTTCTCCTCCTCCTCCTCGGTTCCGTTCCCTTTGTTCCACCATGACTGTCTCATTCTCAGCCGCGCGACACCGTTCCATAGGCCTCTCGCCACTCCTTTAGATACTCGACGCGTCTGGGTACGTATGTTTGGTTACGCGAAATGCTCTTGTGCATCTCAAGTCGAATGTTTGATGGCGCTCTTCTGTTTAAACACAGACCCAGACACCACCGCGGTGAACGGACCGTGTCTTCAGATCTGCATACGTACCCTTGGGGAGGGGGTGACGTTCGCCTGACTCCCCGCCTGCATTCGGAGTAACCCGTTCGTTTGTTCTAATTGGATCAGACCGGTTGAATCGTTTCCTCGAAAGGGGGAGGGAAAAAAAAGAAAGAAAAAAGGAAAAGAGGTCGAAATTCGTCGACGGATTTTTACACCGGATAACTTTATCCACGGAGCGTTCCGTTCGCTCGATAGACTCGCTTTCGTTTCTCCTCCCCGTTTGGAAAAATTGATGAAGCACTTCCTTCTACGAAGCGTCCGTCCGTTCGTGAATCCTAGATATCGTATCGGGGCATCCAGTGGCGATAAATCCGCAAAGCCAATGGATGAAGCAGCAAATCATCCTCTCCAAGTGACCGTCAAATATACTTCGTAATCCTCCAGGTAACACGATCTATGGATTCGCCGGATATGTGACTTAATTGCCTTGGTTGTCTATGCGTGAACTATCGCTGTCAATTTTGCTCTCAATACCACCGTTCCACTAGAGGGAGGAGTTTTACAACCATCTGTCAGTCGCAGAAAGTAGAAAAAATGCAGACAGATGATACAATTTCTTTATCAAAATTTTGCACGTTCGTTTTACTCTTACGAGAATTTTATGACTTTTCATTTTTCATTTTTCTGAGTGTTTGAACGATTTTTTGGTGAAACGACGAGGTACGAATAAAATCTCTACGAGTAAAAAATATAATTCTGAATAAAATCTTCTTCGTTGTGGTATAACGTTTTTTTCTTTTCTTTAATTTCTTTGACGCAAATCGCCGCGATTACGCGATTATAATTTAATTCTGGTATTAAATAATATTGTGATCTCTGTGGCGATCGACTGTTATTGACTCTAGATAGATGTCGACGTAGAACGATGAAATATTCTTTGCTTTGTTCGTTTAATACATTTAGGCAACGATGGAAGTACACTCGAACGTGCGAATAGATCGTGCGAATGAATTTGAAGAGGATATCTATTGAAGAACAAAACTCGAGAGTTTCATAGCATATTCTCAATAGCGAGCTCGTGCAAGCACTTTTTTTTACGTAGATCAATTGGCCAGATCAATTCGAAGCGGAAGCAAAAATAAGCAAGAAACGAATATATAAAGAATATATTTAATATATTGTATATTATGTATATTAAATAATTATATATATAATGTATATTAAATTTAATTAAATGTATATTAATTTAATATACATATAAATTTATATAAATTTAATTTAATGTATATTATATTAAATTACAATTTCTACTTAAAATGAACAATGAAATTTAAACTGAATTGATAAGACGATTAAAGCCATGTGTTAACTTTAATTGAGCAAAATTCTTATCTGTATTTTCGTGTGATTTCACTTGAAACGATGAGATTGACTTAACATCCAATTTCTTCACGATCTACACCACAGATAATGGAAATTCGACCCGTGATGAACGTTGTTAACAAAGGAACTAGATCCAAGGGTAGGCGATCCTCGTGCCCCTGAATTACCTGTGTTTCGTATCATGAGTTTGTACACGTCTATCACTATCCAGTGTACAAACGCCAAGTCTCAACACTTCATATTCTCTGCAGAAAATCTTTCGCGTCCACGTGGTCTAAACATTCTGACAATTCCAGCATTCTAACAATTGGCTTCTAACGTGAAACTAATGATTGAACCTCTCAGGAGGTAAACTGATCAGCTCCATTGAAAATGCACAATTTGCATAATTAAAGTTCAACGTCTCGTCATTTTTGTAAATTTTATGTCTCGAAATACTTTGAAACATTAGAGTTTTCTTGATTAATCAAGGATTTGTAATTAATTTTTAAAAGTTTATTCAAGAGGATGGCATAAATAACTGCGAATTTCACAAAACTGAATTGAATAAGCTCAGTAAGACCTTGATTCTGCTCTTCCGCTGCATTATGTTAAGCAATGCAAATTGATTTCAAAGTGTTTGGTTATGCACTCGTAAATTACGACGATACTTGAATTTTCTCGTGTAAATCAGATTTAATCTGTACGTATTCATGGACTCTTTTGGTTCAGTGCCGTAATGAGTAATGGTGGTAATTTCGTTAATATTATTCCAGATTTCCTGCGATATTTAATGCAAGCATTAATCGAATACGCGGTTCAATATTGCGCAGCAGCGTAATTTACAATTTATCGCGATAAAACTTAAAAACGTGAGTCTTGATATTGTAATTCATTTGCGTTTCGCGAAATCGACGTTTCGTTCGTATCGCGTTCCTGCATTCTCAATTCGTATTGAAAAATTTTTAATAATTCTGTTCTGTAAACATTGGTGCCTCTAAGCGCAAAAATATCACGATGAAACTGCCGCGTAGCTATCTCCAATTTTTAATACGAATATATCGATGTATTACCTAGACACCCGTTTCAAATCCGGTAATCACTTTTTCAAGTAAATAAATATTTCATCTTTCCGTAGTATTTCGAAATTTCAATCGACTGTATTTAGAGATCAAAGTTATAATTATAACGCTCGTGTTTCTCAGAAAAATATAAAATTTGTTTCGTGCAAAAAGTAAAGGATACTTCAAATTTTTCAACGACGACGACGACGACAGACACATACATCCAGTATTAAATAAATTTCATTTCAAACCATTCGTTAGCATATATTAGCATGAAATGCATATATGTATAGAAGAGGTACGCATTTTCGGGCAATCCAGCCAAGAGATAATGGTAATACTAAAAATGTGACACAGGATGTCAGAGTGAATTAAAGTGATGCGGAATAATAAATCAATGTAGCTTCAACTGTACCAAGTGCAATGTATGAAAGAATATTATCCACGATCCGAATGAAATGTCACAATCATATTAGAAAGAAATATGAAATACAAAAGTACGAAGAAGTACAAAACACTTAAATATCGTACCAAGAAGAGAATAAGAATAACAAGAGCGAGACCGATGAATTCGTTTAAATTATGCTGCTCGTGTCAAATTTTAAGACTATCCTTTCATCAACAGTATGCTTATTAACGAATTATTGACGAAAAGAAATGTCGATTCACTTTTTCATAAATTCTTTGTAACATTTACCTTGTTACTGATATAATTCTCGTTGATACTTAAAAATTCACGTGATCAGTCCTCATTATTGATAATGCTAGGAACAGGTTATACGTACTAATGAGCGCGGCTATTTTCCCCTACGAACTATATAATAAGATCCTTAGTCTGTGCTGCTTTAAAAATCTGCATGATAAAGGTTCGCCAAAGAAATTCAACTCAAGCTTGAACGATTAAAAATGATCAAACGTTACTATGAAGGATAACTCCTCGCAGATGTACAGGTAATTTTCATCAGTTGTTTGTAGAACTTTAATCGGCAGCACTCGATTAACCATTTAAATCAAATTTTATAAAAGCTACGTGTTACCAATTCTACGGCGTTACAGTAAATTTTACAAATTTCCTATTCGATAAGTAAAAATGCTGAACGACGTAAAAAAAAAAAAATGTGAAAAACAAGTTACACAATTGGCGAATGAGTAACTTGTAATTTATATTACAAATATTATCAATTGACAAATTATTTTAGCCACGTAAATTGCGTCGCGTTCAACATCGAATTGATGGCGGAGATGTCTAACAAGTTTCGAGCATTTCTCGCGCAATGAACGTCAGTATTCGTTTCTATTTGGAAGAAAACCAACGACGGTGAACACCGATTCGCTAAGAAACACAGGCGCGAATAACGGAGTAAGCTTACGCCGTGGCGTTCAATCATCGCGAACGTCCCCGGAACTATTTCATTTTTCCCGTTCAGCAGCTCGGCTGTTCGCCGCGCTCATTCTACGCATAATTCTACTCCCTTGCTTCTTAGCGATGAGATTGCTGCTGCTACTGCTGCTCCGCGGATTATTAAATTCGACGGTGGCGGAATTTACCGGAACTGCGATTTCTCACATAGGATCCGCTCGCGATTGTGATGCGTCCGCGTAATAAATTACCGGCGTAATGTTTCCGCGGCGTACCGTTTTAAGAAAGTTCTGCCAAGTCGGCGCAATAGAAAAACACCATAAATTCATATCGATTTCGAGAGACATCGTCATCGGACGCGCAGACGACGACAATGGTTAGAAACGACCGCCAGCGCCGTGGCCGTGATCGCTGCGACGACGACAACGCGACGGTGGCATCGAGGACGACGCCCGCGAATAAATATTCGAACGACTAGTCAACGTTTTCCATTCCGGTTCGCCGATCGTCCAAAAATCTTGGGGTGGTATATAACACGTAGGGATGGATTCGAGCACAATATGTAACCACGAAAACATAAATCAAATTAGATAGCAAAAATGTATACATGCACGTGTTCATGTATACATGTGGTTAGTTAAGTTCAACATGTACATTTCACTCAATATACATAATTACGTTCCATTATTCAGTGTAATGTACAAGTACATTAATGCACAATGTATATGTACATTTCATCAATGCATACAATGTATATATATATATATATATATATATATATATATATATATATATATATATATACAATATGTTCCTTGAAGTTCAATGTATTGTAAAGTATGTATATTTCCGATTATAGTCAAATTATATATATACAAGTTCACTATGTATATATATTTCATCATGTTCAATTTATATAATGAATTCATTCAGTTCAATGTATATACATACATGGATACAGTGTATATATATTGAATAGAGTGTATACATTTCACTGTAATTCAATGTACTAGCTAAAAGCATACAATGTATAGATTTCATTGAAATACGTTCGTTATATAATATACAGTGTAAATATTTTATTATAGATCAATGTATACAATGCAGTGTATATATTCATATTTCATATTTCATCATAGTTCAATTTACAAGTTCAATGTATACAGTGTATGTATATTCATATTTCATTTCACACATACATATGTACATTTCATTACAGTTTAATGTATACATTAAACAATTACTTACAACTACTTCAAGTTCAATGTATACATTTCATCGCTTTTCAAGTTCAAATTCAATACAAGTTCACTGTACAAGTTCAAATTCAATACAAGTTATATACATTTCATTGCAGTTCAATATGCAAATTCAAGTTCAATACAAGTTTTATATTTCATTACAGTTCAATATACGAGTTCAATATATACATTTCGTTACAGTTCAATATACAAGTTCAAGTTCAATACAAGTTTTATATTTCATTACAGTTCAACATACGAGTTCAGTGTATACATTTCATTACAGTTCAATATACAACTTCAATGTATACATTTCATTATATTATAATGTACAATATGTACGTTTTATCAAATTCAATGTGAAAACAGTCATAAAGAGTTTGAGTCCAACTTGCTTGTACCGTACTCGATCCCATCTCTAGTATGTAATGTGTGTCGCGTTCGCCCAGCCGCGAAATGACAGATTTTTCTATCGCGCAGACGGATTTACAACAAGCCTTCAACCATTTTTCTCTCATCCCTTTCCGTCGATGCTCAGATATTTTTTCTTTCTTTTTTTCTGGTCCGTCCTTTTTTTTCAGCCGTGTGCCTTCGTACGTTCAAGCTTCCGTAGTAATTCAATTTGTCACGCAGACGGAAGTTTTGATAACATCCTTCCGCTTGATTTGTACGTTTCGCGGTGAACAACAGGCAGCAACAACAGCACCAAAAATTCTAGAACACGTATACGTACAACACAATGGCGTTGCCCTATCGATTTTACTCATAGTTCACCGTTTGATATGTCTCGTTACTCTTCTTTCGTTTAGCTTCTTCTTTCCTACTCTCCTTTTCCCTTCGTCCACCATTTTTCTTTCTTTCTTTTTTTTTTTTTTTTTTGTAGTCAGTATCACTAATTAAATTGCAACCCCGATTTTAACGAATTTCCGCTGACATCATTTCGCATTAAAATAATATCTCCGTTACTCGGACGTTAAAGCAGTCTGGTGTTCGCGGAATAATCTACTTTTTTATCGTGTGATCTCGTGAATTTTAGATCTTCTTGCCGCAACGTTGACGGACATTCACGGTCAACCAGAGTCTTTGTTACGTAATAAATGGAATAAATTTATTAACAAATTTTTAAAACCGAAGCAGAATCCCATATTCTTAGGAAATTTTTTTCGCAGATACGTTCACGTCCATTCGATTTCCTTTCTTTCCCTTAATTTTGTTTGCTCCGTATTTTTTTTTTTTTTTTATTTTTGCTTTTTAGCAAAGGAAGGATATACACTAATTATCGTTTCCCTCTTGCACGCGCAATTCTGTTTCCTCTCTTCCTTTTGCGTCTGTTCTTATTTTCTCCGTTTGTTTGTTCCTTTCAGCGAAAAACCCGGAATATACTAATTATCATTCGTTGCTGTATTTGCAAATTATACCTTTCAGAGCTTAATAGCAAGCGAATTAGGTAACAACGGAAATAAAATTTGCATTCGAAATTCAGCTCGATAGAGATTTCTCATTTCGAGAAATTGCTCAATGAATTAAACTAACAACGAGAAAAATAAGGGATGAGAAAATAATAAACTACAGAAAATAATAAAAAATATAATTGGATTGAACATGCAGATACGTTCGCTGTTTGTTGTACAGAAAAATCATTTTCGTCAAACAATATTCGTCACAGATTTTTTTTTTTTTCAACGTGTCAACAAAACTCGTGAAAATTCCACGAAACGCTTTTATTATCTATTTGGACGAAACTCTGTAAATTATAAACTTGGTTGATGCATCTCTTACGATATTTCGAAACGCAGCGTGTAAATTTAGAATATTCGCTTTTTTAATTTTAAAACACAGGAGACGACGTGCGAAATTGCAAAATACGCAGGATTTCGCGAAACACGAGATAAACACGGAGCTCATAATTAAATCATACTGTGCAAAAGATATCCCGCGACATGAAAATTTAGTGGAATAATTTATCATAACGACGTTTTGCTTCTCTTTTCGTTATATCGTCATATACATTATATATTTTTTTATTTTACTATATATTAATATTTACTGTATATTATATTATATTATATTAATATTATAAATTATTATATATTATATATATTAATATTTATATTATTAATATTATATAATATTTATAATATTAATATTAATATTATTTAATGTTTAATTAATATTTAATATTCAATATTAATATTATTTTATATTAACTAATATTAATATTATATTGTATTAATAATTATAATATATATTATTTATATAAATATTAATATTATACATTAATATTTTATAATAAATATATTTTATATTAACTAATATTACACATTATATATTAATATTTTACTTTTTAATATCCAGACTGTAGGATCCCGTAATCTCACAGAATTTAAAGAAATTCCTAAAATATTGTGATAAATTATTGCTCGCCGCTTAACGGATTGATAAATGACGTGAGTAATGGTGCATTTATTTCCTGGTGCACGGCAACGAGGCGTCTAAGACAGTAATTACGTGGGATTTTACGTAAAGAATTTTAACCCGGGGGAGCAGGGACTAAGGGATCTCTCTGGAGAAGAAGTGGCTAGGATTTCCACCGTTTATAGACGGTGATTTGTTGATCGATGTGGTTGGCAGGCGTGGTGCAATGCGGTTATCCTGTCTTCACCCAGCCTGTCCTTCCGATCTTCTCCTTCTTCTTCTTCTTCTTCCTCTTCTATTTTTTACCACTTCTCTCCTTGCTCGCCGCCCATAGACTTACTGGCCGCATCTGCGAAGCGGCGAACTCGATGGAAGAGGGAAAAAACGAGAAACAACGAAACCATTCGTTTCATTAGCGTAAAAACCCGGTCACGGAATTTAGCGTAATTAAGCCAACTGTACAACGATTGCTCGGAGGAACTGGCGTTACGATCCGGTCTAATGATCACTTGGGAACAGAGCGTAGCTAGTTTTTTGGTATCGATCAAGAACCTTCAACCACGAAATATACGTGTGTGTGTGCATATATATACATATATATATATGTGTGTTTATACAAAGGGGATGGGAATATCTAAGTATTTTCGGCGTTTTTAGAGATATACAGTGGCTTGAAATTTTTCAAACACACATACACATACACTGTAAATACACTGTCTGGATTTTTATTATCTTTTATTTTTTATTTTATAGAATATTATATTATATATTTTTTTAATAAATGAATTAATAAACAGTGAATAAATAAATATTTAAATATAATAAATATAACAAATAAGTAATAAATTAGTAAATTAGTCAAGTGTCCCTGAAGACGTAGATAATAAACTTTTTTAATAATAACCTTGAGCTAACTGACATATTTTTGTATAACTGTTGTGTCGAATTTTCCACACCGACGAAATGTAAATTAAATGGTGATTGCCCGTGGCAAAAGAATTAAAAAGTTTGGACGCTGTTCCATTTTTTAAAACACGTGCAATAATGTTATAATTATCGAAACAAACGAGGAGTTCATAGAAAAGCTGTTTGCCGATGAATTTTTATCTCTTCCCGGGAGATGAGAGAAATTAATTAATTTCTCATTTGTGAGAAATTTCATTTCGAATTTTTTTTTCTTTTTTTTTTTTTTTTTGAAGTCCTATATATAAACACAAAACGGCGGTGGAAACTTCTATTTCGACTGATAATTACGAGTTGAATTCAATTCAATTTGCTTCAGCTCTCGAAAACTGTAGTTAACAAGAATCACATTAACGTTAGCTACAGCTGCAAGTGAAATATCACCACGTTTCAAAGCCAAACAATCGCGGGCTGTCGGTTTTATTACATTCAATATTAAAACGAATAGCAAAGATATTATTGCTACACGTACGAGGTGAAATGAAGCATGAAATTTATACAAGGTGAAATTTCCGACCTATCTGGGCTCGGTCAACGTTGAACGCTGTTACATCGATAATGATAAATATTAGCTCCTCATTATCTTGCCAACTGTCGGAAAATTGGAAGTCATATTCGCGAAATTCTTCTGGTAAAAAATCCTCTCCTCGAATCTTCGCGATCATGGGAAAAAATAGGGGGGTGGGAAGGGGTAAGTAATAAGAAACAAACGGTGTTAATAAAAGCTGAAATAACAGACACGATCGACAATCTTCAGCAACACGCTTCACATCTATCTATCACTTAACTTTAGAAATTATAACCATCGTCGGTGGACAACCGTTTTTTTGAGCGTCGTCTCTGCCTCGTGCCTATTTCCACCGTGATTTATGCAGCTAATTTCACATAAGTCAATGTCCGCCGATACTGGAATTTACGATCCCGCGAAATTCGAAAACGGCGAATTACGCGTGTACCAGAGGCGACAAAGTGAGCCGGAGTGTTTCAGAGCCAGTTGTATAGCATCAGCTTAGCGCGCGGATTGATAAACCGCGTCGATCGATAAATAGAGCTCGAAACTGTAATCGTGCGAAATTTGTCGAATCGTCGGGACTTTCTCGGTATTATTCAGATTTCTGGTATTGAAAAAAAAAAGTATCCGATTGATTGAAAAGAGAAAAAATAACTGCCTTTACGTCTTATTAGATAGGTGTGACGATAGAGATTAAATATGGCGATGGTGTCTTCAATTTTATCGCAGATTTTTTTTTTTTTTACAAGGCACTTCATTTTTTAAGAAAGTTAAATTTGAAAGTCAAACAAATAACTAGACAAGATTGTTAAATTACGCAGACTTTTTGTGTAAGTTTCCATTTTTATTGAGGCAACTAAAAACGTAGAATTTAAATGGAAACTTAAAACAAATATATTCCTATTAAATATAATCACATTATGTATATTATGTGCACATGTCATTCAAATTTTATCGTCGATTTTATCATAATTCCTCTAAAATAATTTAGAATATAATTTCTACGTAGAGATATTATTAAAAATATATAATACATATATATAATATATAATACATTTATAATATATATTACATTATAAATGTATTATAATATTATAAATATTAAAATATATTAATATTTATAATAATTAATAATATATAATAATTTTATTAATAAATATATAATACATTTATATATTTATTAATAATATAATTATAATATAATATATATTTATTAATAATATAATTAATAATATAATATATATTTATTAATAATATAATTATATAATACATTTTATAAAGTAAATGAGTAATATTTACGTACTACTTGCTTATTTACATTACTAAATCGGTATAGTCCGTACAGCGATAGGAAAGAGAAGAAAGAAGGGCAATTGAAAGGGAAGAAACAAAAGCGTTTCGTCAGCAAAAGTTAGAGACTCGTTAGTTAGAGACTCGCCAGTAAGATTACCTAGCAAGTCTGTGTTTCAGCCATGATGGCGCAGTCCAGAAGATATATTTGCAAGAGAGCCATGGTTCCCGAGGATTTTCGAGAATTGTGTTTTCTGTGTGCATTCTCTCCCTGGTGAGTGAATGTGGCCGAGTCATTACAAGTATCTGCACGGACCATTAGACAGGTATACACACAGGCAAAGAAAGTGCAGTTCCAAACGAGGCGAGCAGCGCGGAATTTAACATGACGATTTCTCAATCAGAGCAGCGCTTTCGTGTGAATGAAAAACAATGTTAATAACGCGTACAGAGATTGTCCTGTTTCTCTGAGTGTGTTCTGAAAGAACTTTCTGTTCTCAGTGAAACGATTAATTTCGTCGTTTCTCGCGTATAATGGAAACGATACTCTGCTACTTTCACTGGAAAAATTACCAACTTTCTAAATAAAATTTTCTGTCTTTTAAATATCAGGGAAATGAAATTTGAAATTTTTAATAGAATTTTTAAGCCGAAAATTTATAAAAGAAAACTGACGTATTACTAAACAACGAATGTTCGTGCATTTATGGAAAATCGAAAAAGTACAAAAATCCGCAAAAAATTCGTTCATTTTAATGGCTGCTTAAGTTGCTGTTTTTAAATTTAAATTGCTGTTTCCAAGTATGCCCGTGAAAATATGAATTTGCATAAATTAAATATATCTACGTGCTACGTTCGTGTTCAATCAAAGTTAAAATTCTCCTCGAGAGATTCAGATAAGGCATAATTTTGTGATTGCATTGAAATAAACGAAATAAATTTCGAGTTGAGGCAATTTTGCAAAAGTGAAGTTTGAAATTAAAATGCCGATTTTATCAACGAATGTCGAGCTTTGTGACGTCGCAAGGTCAACGTGATACGTTTAACAAACTCGGCTTTTGGTTCGTTGAATATCATTTTGGTCGTTTAGAACTAATTACCAGACAGAATTAAAGGAAATATTTATAACCCTTCTAGGATGATCTTTATCGGCCATTGCTTTCTGTTGGCTCGCTACTCGCTGTTTATTCTCGGCGTTGGAAATAAATTGAATGAACTCCGGGACTGGGATACGCTGAAATTAAATTTGGACCGAGTTATCGGTACCAAAACGCATTTACATACACGCCACTGAATTATCCGTTTGAAGTGGGAAGCTTGTTGCTTCCATTCTTTGCATGTTTGTTGCTTCGACAAAATCGAATCAACATGCAACGCGTTTGTTAATGTCAAAAGCGAGCTTTCCAAAGGAAAAACTGAAGTAAAATCTTCAAAATTACGTAATGCAGTTTATCAAATTTTTTGTGTGATTACAACATTCGTTCATTATTACGGATTATGGTGTATGGTGTGTAGTTATATTTTCCATTAAAAAAAAACACATACACAGTAAAACCACATCTAACGCTAATCTCAGTTAATGCGATTTTTTCCTGGATCTAAATATTCCATGAATCTAGCTAATTTGTATTCGTTTTCGTATGTATATATATATATATTTCTTTTCTTTTCTTTGTACATACGTATGTGTAGCACATATGTTTTACAAGTTGGCATAAAATTAAAGCAAAATCATTTTATTCTTTGTCACATGTTTCTTTATCTTCATTTACATATTACGTGCTGAGATGACCTACGCTGTTTCGTTGAACGCTTTATCTTTTAAGAACATACCTCGAATATTAATTAAGATGTTACTGTAGTATCTTTTTCCCGTTTGTTCAAAAATTTATCAATATTTTCATAACATTCGATAAGTAATTTTCGCCAAATTTTCGTTCCTACAATGAATTCAATTTGAAATTAATCAAACACTGCCTGCTAGAATAAATAATTATAATATATCCGTTCTGAAATATTGCACAAATTTTATTTATTATTTTTCACTCATTATATTACATTTTATATTTCTTTATTTTTTATATATTATTTTATTATTTTATTTTTTATATATTATTTTCATTCATTATTAATCAATTTTATTTGTTATATCTCTGAAGATGAAGCTTTCAATTACAATTCTCACTTTTCCCTGAAACAGTGGACTTTGACTTCATTTATGTACGTCGCAAATTGCAATGCGCCATACTTTTATCCAGAGAACGCCAACTTATTCTCCTCGAATTCTTCGCGCTCTCGTTTCCACCTCGTTGATCGATCATCGATCGAAACTCACGGTGGCACCGTCGAAAGTTGCATTCATCCCTGCCTGGTTTGTTATACAACGCAATGTTGCCGCGAGCCATCGGTTAGAAAAGGGACATTGTTAGCCTCAGCAGCTATTATTGTTAGCAGAATTCGACGGGCATAAGCAGAAACGCCAACGCCGTTGGTCGTTGCTACTTCGTACCTATCTCTCTCTCTCTCTTTCTCTCTCTCTCTCTCTCTTTCTCTCTCGATGCGAAACCATTTCGTTAGCGGAGGATACTGTCGCGCGATCGAGTTTACCACGTTTTCTCCTTTCATCTTGCCAGCATATGTCTCGCCACAATGAGGACGCGAGTATAATAGATCGACTTGAAGATGGAACGACGTCAGAACGAGGCAAATCTCGAGCAACGGCGACAGGAATTTCTATACTTCCGCTTGGCAGACGTCGCTCTCTCGGGTTGTAATTTCAGCATCCACTCCGTTAACCTCCCTATCCCTCCCCCCCGTTCCACCGTGTCTCTCTTAGATTCCCCACGGAACGTCTTATTGGGACGATCGTAGGATTTTATGCAACGAAATCATCTTCACCTTTGTTATTATCACGATCGTTTCTCGCACCGCCCTTTCTCTGTAATCAACTTTTTACAAACTACTCACTTTATGGACGTCGAAAGAAAATGTACACGTTTCTCTTTCTCTCGCTCACTCTGTACGCGCTCGTCTATCGATAGATTGCGAGAGTTTCTCTTTGTTTTTACGGAACTTCCGCGGAAGCGAGATTGTTACCGTTTTGCTTGTCGTGTATTTGAAGGATGTTTTATCGCGAGGGGGAAAATTGCAAGTTCGCGGCGCGAAAGGGACAATTTCAAGTTTCTTTCCGCTGAACGCGAGGCGAGAGGTGAGAGGAGCAAGAACCAATAACGATGAAAAATGGTCGATATCTTTAAAAAAAAAAAAAAAAAAAAAAAAAAAAGAAAGGAAAAGATCAATTTGGTTCTTGTTTTAAATCTGAAGACCTCTGCTTTTCCTGAGTTCGTCATTCACGTCGTGCACTGAGTGAAAAAAGTGAGGACGCTTCTTTCTCGAAAATGATAAAAACTCAAACGTCTCTAATTTTAAAGACGACACCTCGATCTTCAAGACCATGGCGCAGTTAATTAAAGAAACAATTTACAAAATTTCTAACGAATTTCACGGTCGTTGCTCGTACGTAGAATACACTGATCGTTGAAAAAAAATGAGACACCTTCGTCTAGATTTGGATAATATCGAGCAATCATTCTTCGAGCATTTCACGTTCGACGAATAATTTACCGAGCACGGGCTCGTTTATGGATCTTACATTCTGTCGAAACGCTCGTTCAGTCTGAACGCGTCGCGAGACTTAAGCGAAACGAACGTCACGAAAATCTGAAAATTTCTCGTTGAAATATTTCGTCGCTAGAATTTTGCAAAAATTTAATTACCAGCGTCCACGTGTTTCAGAGTGCAAATAAAGATATATCATCGCCCCGTGAGGCAGATGATGTGTAAGAGCCTTTATCATGGCAGCGAGCGGGGTCGTTGAATATAATACAACGTGTAAACAATTAAAATTAGTGTAAAGCGTAAACATGGTATTTGTTTCGAGTTCGTATTGTGCAATATTTCATATTCTTCCTGAAAGCGCTAATTTTTTAATGCCACTGTGCTGCTTTACATTCGCTTCACGATCTGCGTATTTCACGTACGGTGACGAGCATAGAGAAATAGAGAGGAAATGTCCGTAAATTTCAATGGTTGCATTACGAAAGATATTATTAATATTCTTTTCTATAAAATAAACTTCAGAAACACATTTCCTGAAGCACCGTAAACATTGTATTTATGATATCATGTTACACTGTATATTTAAAACTTTTATTTCAAGCAATAATTGCGAATTAAGTTACGCTGAACGTGGTGACAAGAGTTTTTAATATAAAGAAATCAATATTTCCGCTGAGATATTACTCGTTATTAAATGATTAATTATTGCTAAATATAGCTAAATTATATTATTAAATGCTCGTGCAATTTTTATCTCGCACGAGCGCACTTTCGTTCAAGAATTAACGTGGTCTCCATTACGCTTTATCCCTATTTTTCATAAATGAAATTTATTTTCTTTAATTTTGCCCGTTATGCTGGAAACGTTGCAACTTTAGATAAGGTGAATTCGCACACGTGTGAAACAAATGCGTTTGTAAGGAATGCAAAACAGAGATAGACACTTGAGAAAGTACGTTTCGCAGACTATCGTGGAACAACCATAACAGATAAGATGGTTTCGCAGTTTCGTTTGTTCTCTCTTCCTTTGCCTACAAATGTGGTCGCAGAATATTAGGTACGTGTACGGTGGTTCTTTATTCCTTTATTTCCTCACGGAAGTGGAAAACAATCCTTTCCCTTGTTTATTTTACCCTTTTTAATTTTCTAAATCTAAATGTAAAATATCTAACGGCTGTGTTCACCTTCAATACATTCAGCTTATACTTCTTTCATTTTAAAAACGCATATTTTGCACAGTGTCAAATAAAACAATAATACAGCTTAATCATTTCAATCTAAAAAAATTCTCTTTCATTCTTTGTTTTCATACTTTGTGAATACGTGAATTTTCTTAAATTTCATGGTATAAAAGTCTACTATTAGCTTACAGAACCAAGATACGCGAAACAGAAAATAAAGCAAAAAACAATAAATGTTCTTGTGCTTCGAATGAATCTGAGCGTCAGAACACCAGGAATCGGAGACAAAGAAATTAGCATCCAAAATTCGAGGAAAGCTGTTTCAACTAATCTTTGTCGCACGGTTCTCCGAGCACGAGCTCTTGTACTTTTCTTGTGCCCTCGCCATTTCTTACGAGTCCTATTATCCATCATTAGCAAACGAAAATATATATATATATATATATATCTCCTACCATTGCCTCAATTTTTCCGTTATAATCTATAAATCACTTCGCGAGACGCCCTGTTGTCTTGTCTTGTTTCTTTCCGGTCTCCTCCCTCGCTAGATCGATAGACGTTTCGAACCTCTGAATCGTAAACGCGAATAGCGGAGGCGTAAAACAACTCGAATCGCCCGGAAGTGAACTGAGCTCGCGCCACGTACGCGATCCGAGCTTTTTTTATGTTTTTCCCGATCCCGATCCCTCCCCAGGCGAGGGCGAACCATTCAGAAGCGAGGTACGAAGATGAGAGAAGATCGTTGTTATAGAGTTGAGAAAATCAATATTATAGGCTGCAACGTTCAGCGTGGATAGCGGTAGAGCGATTGTAATTTGCAATACAAAGAGACCGATAGAGAGTGAAAATATTCATCTCCTTGCCTTGGGATTTTATTTTCAATCTTTGATTGGTTAAGCATTGGATGTTGTGACTTGTTATGTGGTTATCGGTTGTAGAATATTGGAACGTTATTTTATGTCATATCCATTCATTAAATTTCCAATTTAAAGAACTGAAATTTATGATTTTTCCACGCATGATTGTAAAATTGAAAGTCACACGACACTACAGCAGTATTATTGACAATCGAGAAAAATTGAAAAGATTAAAAATTTTTTAATGAAAAGTTACAGTAATGTGACTGATTACTCAGTGCTGAAAATCACATAATGCCACAATCATCGGTTATTAAACTTCACACCAAGGTTATGCCATTGATGATTAAGTGCTAAAAATTATATAACGACACAGTCACGTCATTGATTACATAAAGCTAAAAATCACACAGCACAGTGCAGCAACCTGTCAATTATTAATCCCTTAATCGAAAAAAATTAATCTTTTTTTATACTGAAATAGCTACATTTACTTATTTCTATAAGATGACGATGCATGCCCATAGTGCACTTCGTAGCGACGAAATACGAGTTTATTCTGAAAGTGACACAAGTCAGTCAAGGTTCTCAAATCAAGAGAGATATTTAAGAGTTTGCGTTTTAACATATCTAGAAAAATCGATTTCGCCAGCTGTCGAGAAGATTTACTTGTGTTTGTTATCGCAGGTATATTTTTGTTAGTATCCTTCGTTTTTATTTTTCTCGGTATAAATAAGAACTGTCATTTTTCATTACTGTCACTTCGAAGTGACTTATGCCGCTTTCAAAATAAACGGTTTACATATCAGTATGCTTCGTTCTGACGGATATACATATATAGCAACAACGATATATAGAAGCAATGAAATGATTTTCTTGGTAGGGAAAGTCACGTCGTCGACTATTAACAACAAGTATTAGAAAAATCACATCACTGATTTTATTTTCACAGTAAACGCGTATAGATCTGAAAATATCTGATTCGTGTTCGCTGTTAATGAACCAGGGGACCAGTGCAACGCTGGAGCTAATCGTAAGTGTGGTCGAGAGAAGCGCAAAATAGAATTTAGTCGGAACTTCGCGGAACATGGGACTAACTAATTATTCGAAGGGGAACTTTGGTCTAAATTTTACCAAATCATTTGGTCTAATTTTACTGGATCAATTACGTAAGTGATTCAAATATAACGCGAAGTGACGCAATAAATCAATTAAAAAGAAAAGAAAGATTTAAAGAAAAAACGACACGAAATGAAGTTTTGCCATTGTTTTCAGAGATCTCGCAGGTTCTCTAAATTTAAAATAATAATTATTCGTAATATAATATATAATAGTTATATTTCATTATCTTAGATTATAATAATTATTATATCAATGTATTACAACTAAATTATTATTATAATATAATTATATAATATAATAATGATCAATACATCATAATTATTATATCAATATATTACAACTAAATTATTATTATAATACAATTATATAATATAATAATGACCATATTTATTAACAATATATCATAATTATATCAATATATTACAACTAAATTATTATCATAATATAATTATATAATGCAATAACGATCATATTTATTATCAATATATCATAATTATTATATCAATATACTACAACTAAATTATTATTATAATCTAATTATATAATACAATAATGATCATAAAAATATATACGTACAATCTAGATTCTTCATAACGTAAATTTCATAAGAGGGACCTATGGAATATTCCTTTTGCCGAAATAAATTATTTTCGTGCGAGGTATCTTCGCATGAAAATAGGAACATGCGGCATCTCTCTCGGACATTTCGAATAGCTGTCACATTTTCACACGTGGGGGGGATACACGCCCGTGCACATGCAATAACTGTGAGAAGAAGAGAAAACGACGATAAAATTTTTAATACCGCGCGCAATGCTATTTTGCGCGCGTCCCGCCCTGAAGAATATATTTTTCTCGAATTTCAATCGCTTCGAGGTCTAACACACGCGAGAAACTCCGACTTGAACTCCGATGAAAATAGCGGCGCAAGATATTCCATTAACCACCGCCCCTCTCCGCGAAAGAATTCACCGCCGTAGGTGCAAAAATTCAGACCCAGCGTGCGATACAATTTTTCAAATCGTATCTCTCACGCGTTTACCCTATAAAATGCGAAAAATGTGGCAGCGACTGCATGAGTGGGGAGTGAAGGAGAGCGCGCATAAGGAAATTCTCAACGATTTCACATAGTTCGATCGTGTTTCTAGTTGCTATCTACTCGATTGAGGTCACGCGACCCAGCTTCCCCGATTCGATAAATAGAAGGGCTTTAGAAGGGCTTTAAGACGCGTTCTCTCCTTCTCTCTTTCTCTCTCGCGGCCAGATTACAGGAATTTTAAAACAGCGCGCCCGGGAAAAATATTCGCCGTACGTAACAGGTCGAACGAACACGCGCGTTCGCGGGGCACTTTGGGAAAACGCGGGCTCGAGAATTCAAAGAGGTGGAGAGCTGGAATCGAAAGCTGGATTCAAGCCTCCCACTCCGCCCACCGAAACGTTTCATAGAGAGAAGATGTTTGCACGTACAAGGGAATTTTACCGTAGAATCTGAAGTTCGCGAGGCAAGTGGCGCGGATCGTTTAAACTTTTTTTCGCATCTGAGAATCGTATCTGGACTTGCGTTGCTTGGCCGTGGCAATTTTTCCATATATATATATACACACTATTCGTTAAAGGAAACGACGAGGACAGACGGAGAAGCGAAAGACAGAATATCGAGGCGAGGAATTCGAGGAGCGGATCTTGGCGAAAAGACCAAGGCGATAGCGCCGAGGCCGTGAATAACCGATACGAGTACACGTGAAAGAGTACGTGTGCCAAAGCACCGTCTTAAAAGACACGTTTACGAGCCATAGAGGATAACCGGTGGAGCGTGCGCGAATTCGGATCAATTGGCCAGCTACGCCAGCAGCTCGTTCAGACACGCCGCGTCGACGCCGGCTCGTTCTACGAAAGATAACGCGGCGCACGTGGTCATCTGGAAACTGACAGTGCGAACTCTGTTCGTTACTTTCTCATTGTACTGTTTCCTCAATCGTCCCCGCTCGTTCGCGACGGGAACTCCAAGGAATGATAAACTCGGAGTAGGAGATGCTGTTTCATAAAAGCTCATTTAGTTCTGTAGTTTGTATAGTCTGTAGTATATTATATAGTATACAGTATATAGTGTATATAATACACTATTGTAGTATATTATATAGTATACATACAGTATATTATAGTAATATAGTATACAATATAACGTAGTAATATATTATATAATATAGAGCATACTATAGTATATATTATATAGTATACAGTATATTATAGTATATATTATATAGTATACAGTATACTACAGTATATATTATATAGCATACATACAGTATACTATAGAATATACTATATAGTATACTGTATGTATACTATATAGTATATTCTATAATATAGTCTATTGTAATTTCTATAGTATATTATAATATAGTTTCTACAGTCTGTTATAATATAATTTCTATAGTCTATTATAATATAGTTTCTACAGTCTATTATAGTATAGTTTCTATAGTCTATTATAATATCGTTTCTATAGTATATATTATAACTTCTATAGTATACCACTACCTCCATAGCACTACACTATAGTATACTATAGAAACTATACTATAATATATTTCTATAGTATACTCATAGCAAGTTATAGTATATTATAGTTTCTATATAGTCTAGTTTTATAGAAGATGCCCGATAAACAGTATAACTGAAATAAGAATGATTCATAACATTGAAACTAGAGACAATCGAACTGTCAAATTATAAGAGAAAGGCATATAAGAGAAAGTTTATAATACAAATTTTTAGCAAAAATCCATAGTTACAAATGAACAAAATTTCTGCGACAAATTACTCTTAATTAATTCTAGTGTTAATAATAAATTGAAATACGTGATAACGTACGAAATAAATTTTTCATACGAGAGGTTTCTGAGGTTTTGAGAATATTCACTGTTCAATTACCAATTAAATTATAAATCATATGACACTATAAATTAATAAATATATTAATTTAGATTAAGAGCGTGATACATTAGTTGCTGATGAAATTATGAATTAGTTTAGTGTTATAAAACAAATAAAAAAATGCAGCATCAGGTGTATTAAATATTTTTGATGTTAGAAAATACATAAAATTAGTTAGATAAACAGGACGATAAATTTCATTGCTTCGGAATAAAAGAAATTTCATTTTATATATAAAACGGAATTGCTTATTCAACATTTTCGTCAATTTCTAAAGGAATAAAATTTATATGCGTGAATATTCGGCTTCATTCGGTGTTCTTTATTGCTCGGCGCAATAAATACAAGCGTGAGCAAAGAGATCTCCACAACGAGATCTACCAACATTTATCGAGCAAATATTTAAAGCCAATTTTCTCGAGAACAGTGCCTCGAATGAAAGGAATTTGTTCTGCGCTTTTGATTTTATTGTTTCCCGTAGGATTACTGTGTATTGTAGAATTACTCTGTTGCAAGTAGAATCAGCGATCTTAACTCGCAAGAACAATTGTCGATGAAATTTCATCCTATGCAAATTCCGTTTTAAATTATTACGTTATTAAAATTGTTTAAATACTGAGCACAATGATAACGCAAGTTGTTTTACAAAAGATAAATCCGTTGTTTTACGAAACGAAATGTTCAAATACGTATAAATGAAGCCAAATGTCACTCGTGGTAATGTTAACATTAATTTTCATAGCTTTCAAAGAATTAAAGTTGTTTAGCTGCGAGCGTTAATTCAAACAAGCTTCGAAGAGTTTGCTTCTGGATGCTTCGTGCTCGTGTAACAAACATGTAACACGAACACAGTGAAACGCTGTGAAAATTTTAATTTGCATTATTGATTCCGAAGTGCACGATATATACCAGAAGCACTTTATCGAAGCATTTGGCGAAATGTTGCAAATTGAAAATTCTGCGCACGCGATGGATTAAGATTATCAATAAAATACAGCTTACGGAAGAATATTTTTTTTTTTTTTTCTTTTAAATGCCGCACGCTATTACACGAAATGATAACAGTTCAGTATTTGAAAATACGTCAACCATTAAAGGATTTATTATGCAAGCAAATCAATTGAAACGCAGAAAGAGTCATAAAGCGCGTGCTGTGATCTCAACAAAGCATCAGTTATCTGGTCTCTCTCACACAATGAAACTAGATAAATACAATAGAAAATATTTATGCAAATATAGAAGTAACGTGTTTGCAAACGCTCGTGTCGATGTTTATTTGTACAAAAGAAAAAAAAAAAAAAAAACAGACGTGAAATCTCAATGCATTATGTTTCAAAGAATGCAATTCGTGAGAACGTGATGAAACGCCTATTATCAATTTACTGTAACTTGTCGTTAATATTAAAAAAACTGACGATTATTCTCGTAGAACAATTCGATTCTGAAAAGGTTAACAGTAACGATGGATTCATAATTCTCTGTCGGTCTAAATTGAACGCATTGAATGGAACAATAGTCCCTTCCATTCGAAATAATGTTCTCGACTGCTCGCGGTGGGTATTTGTTCCTTTGCAGTTGCATTGACGTTTGACGTGAAAGGAAATATATTCGGAAAGACGCGCGTTTTGTCTCGGTGCATTAGCCTTTATCCCATCCGTTGAACTAATATTTACAGGTAACATCGTAGTTTAATTAATCACGTACGTGTCTGAAGTACACGTGCCCGGCGCGTAAATTTCGTTTTGCAACTTTTGCAGTTTATTGTTAATGCATATATCCGTAAATACGGATTAAACGCGGATAAAAATAGAAATTCCGCGCGAACTCGTAGATTCAACGCGTAAATCCATCCAGCGCTCTCTAAGTGAGATTTATACATTAAATTGTTATGTACGAGACGGTGGATTATACAAACGCGCAAAATTTCCGCGTTTAATGACTAAATGAACCGTAAAATAGCATCTACAGTACGTCAATTTATAATTCGGGATTAATAGTCGAGCGAGGTTGACCATCCTCTGTTCTCCGTAGATTGTTTCAACATAAATTGGCAAATTGTGCATCAAGCCGAGTAACGGGCTAAAATTAAATTCGTGCCTTTACAGGAAATGAAACTTAATCGCAACGTGATTTGATTAACATTAGTAGATCGAAATATATACAATTGTTACGTTAATTATCACAGCGATACTATAGTAATATTACTAAAATAGTAAAATGATAAAATGGTAAATGATATAGTAATATTACTAAAATGGTAAAATGGTAAATGATAAAATATTACTAAAACTATTAATATTACTTAAAATGCAACACTGAGTGTGACGGATTATTCTGTTCATAAGGAAATGTTATTTTACAAAACTACGAGCATTTTATTAAATTCTGAACGTTATTTGCAGAGTGACGAATTCGCGACATATCATGTGATAAGCGCACAATTGCTCTCGATTTTTCGTATACGAACGTACAAAGTCGCACGATTTACACTCGAAATACTATTCAACTTGCGAGTGTTTCACTGTAAACCCATTTTACTTGTTACCGTCTGACTATAAACCTGTTCTACTCGTCCCTACAACTCCTACAAACAGACCCGCTCTACTTGCAAGTATCATCATATACAAACTCACTCTACTTGCGAATGTCTGACTACAAACGAAAGCGTTCTACTTGCGTGTGTCCGACTGTGGGCTCATTCTACTTACTTCTTTGTGACGGTGTTTTCGCATGTAAAATGAAAATAGTTCGTTATAGCGTCAATCCTCGAGTAGTTTGTCTTATATTACAAAAATTCAAAGTATTCAATTTTATTCTCTATTCCATGTTTCCTCTTCAATAGTGATCACTAATAAAATTACTCTAATACTAATACTAATTAACTTGAAACTCCCGATGTTAAACAATTTGAAATCTAAATTCTTATTCCAAGTGTCTACTGACGCCAGTTAGCAATTTGAACTATAAAATCGTAAGACATTACGAACCATAGAGCACAATGAACTACAGACTGATTTTCATCCTTGTACATCTTTCGACTTTTGTCTCAATCTTACAGACTTACACACAACGATCCCGATAAGCGGACTCCTATTGCTTCGTAACCTGGTTTCGCTGTGTTTGGAGTTAGCAATTATATCTTAGAGCAATTATATCTCCGACGGTGCTAAGGATGTTTGTAGAAAATTTCTCGACGACAATTTGCCGAACACGAGAAACAGTTTTTCATTCGTTAGAAATCGAAATTTCCATTTGATGCATATTCGGAGTAAGGTATAAGCTGATGCGTTGATAGAGAGAGTATGTACGGCTAGTTAATACGGTTAATCCCGCACGGTTAATCCTTCTTACGTGAATTATTCACGTCCATATTACAATGGTCCTGAAGCGGAGGAAGCAAATTAACCTGTCAATCGAGGAAGATCAGTTAACTTCTCAGCCGAATTACCAATCTCTTGGTCAGAATAATTTGGTAATTATGTATATGGAACTTGCCACTTCGATAATTCTATGATGATGTATTGTCGTAGGCTAACGTCCGGAGTAATTTCATCATGTACATTGTACATTCACATAATTACCGCTCGACTATAGTTTCCGAAGATGTATGCGCAAAAGTGTTCACGAATTATGCGTCGTATTTCTAAAATTTGGAACAAGTTTGGAATATTTTATACTCCAATTAGTTATTTATTGGTTCTCAAAATTTTAATTGCTAAATTACGAAATCTTTCATTTTTATAACTATCATAACTATGGCGCGTGGAATATCGTGAATATTATAGAATTAGTTTGATATAGAATTCTGTATGTTTAGATTTTTGAATTTCTCAGAAGTTAAAATCAAAAAGGTCTTTCAACGTCGTGGAAGTCATATGTTAATATAAGAATCGCTTGTTATTTATTAAAGATATAATTCAATAATTATTAAAATATTTAATAATTTAATAATTATTAAAATTATTAATATACCTTGTACATATATTCATGCTTTTACTGATGAAATTATCCAGATAAAATTATAGCTGCTAGCGATTTGCGCACCTCAGTAAAATTCACACGAATAAATCAAAAGCATCTGAATACTTATGGACGGCGACGCACATAATTTCGCATCTTCAACGGGTTAACCAATTCGCAACTCGCTCTTATGGAATGTTTCATGGAACTTGGTTGTATGTGTAGTTGGGTATACGTGCTTCGTTCTCGTTCGTGCAAGTGGACGTACCAAGGCGCCAAGCTGTGTAAGTATATATGTATCTCGTCTTTATCACCGGCGTAAATTCGATGCTCTCACGGTTGATTTCAATTCTACTCCGGCGAAAGATATATGCGTCTCGGCATGACTCGACGCGTTTCGAATGGACGATCGGACCAAGAATTCGAACAATGGAAATAATTACGACCCCGTAGGTGAAAATTTCCCCAGCGTCGTTTACTGCCTCTCGTTTGAAACGTGTTTTAACAATATTGTATTTAAGTAGATAATAATTAAGAACATTTACTTTATACGACGGGCATAACACGCTTTTCTAATTTCGTTTTAATAATGTGTCCATCAGTGCTCTGTCTCCGTATTTCTAATTATTACAGAGTTGTCAGAAGTTGCAGCGCGGCGTGCTCGATTAAGTTAAAAATAATTTGAAGTCGGAGTTTACGGAAATTCGTGTGTTTTGAAAATTTAATCTGGAAAATTAGAGCATCTCGAGAGAAAATTGTTTCACACGCATTAACAATTGTTTCTCGTATGACGCGCATTCTGCTCTTAATAAATTTTCCACGACGCTTAAAAATCTGCTAGTCTAGCAATTAAATATTAAATATTAACGGAACTGCGTGCAAATTGAAATTAACCCGAAACTAACCTGAAGTTAAAGAGTGGTAATTATAGAATAGCAAAGCGTTACAGTTAAGTTAAAATTTAAAGAGCCAACGCCCACCTTTAAGCTACAATTAAAACCAACTTCGAAATCGAAGTTGCGGAACAATAGCAATTAAGTGTTAAGAGGCAGTAATGAAAATCAGTAATGAAAATCAGAGATCAAATTCAACGCAAAAGTAAATTAAATGAAAAGTAGTTAATCTTGCGAAAATTGTCGAATCGCCGTGCGTGAAATAATCCCCGGGATTTCGTGCGTCTTGCATTCGTTGCAAATTTCAACTTGCACCGGGAGACGATCATTATGAAACTAGACGCGGAACATCTAAACTCGATCTCAGTTCAGCCATTCCGAGCGTTCGTACTTCCGTGAGCGCTACGGGAGCAGATATTTTGTGTCAAGGGATAATCCTGAAACGCGGATCACTTCGACGTACTTTTGTACGATGGTTTCAGCGAGCATAAAGATAAAAACTTACAGGAGGTGTATCGAAACCACACTTCTTACGAGAACAGTTATTTTCAGCAAATTTCCACGATTAAATACCGATGGAAAGTTCTCATGAATTCTACACGTGTTTCAATCGTCGAAACTTAATTGAAGCAGATATCTCATTTCAATTAATTAACGAGATATGAGGGAAATGATATTTGCATCTGGTGAAAAAAGAAAACGATATGTCTTCAAAGTTATTTTTTGAGTAGTTCTCTTGAGCTATTTTCGAGTTTGTGAGTAATCGTAAAATGTTCAATGATGGTCTAATCGAAGTAGATGCTTAGATAGAAAATAGACTTGGTGGTCTATTTTGTAGCTTTAGTTTTATTTCAACACTTGCAAGAGTCAATTTGTATCATTTTTCAAATACAAATATTTATAGATAATTAAGAGTATTCACTTTGTGCAATAAAAGTAATACAAAATAATATTATTAGTGTGTAAAATATAATGAGCGTAATAAATGTCTTGTAACTTTTACGCTCTTGCTCGAAAGTTTAGAAACACTCCTTACTTTTTAAACGAAACAAACTTCTTCCTACGTTTTTAATTTAACAAGAATATCGTAGTTAACGTACTTTGATCGTTAAATTTAATTAATCAAAATGTCACTAGTATGAGAAATTAATATTGACGCTCACTCGTTAGGGAAAAAAATCGTTATTTCTTCTGAAACCTCAACGTGCTCGAAACATATTACAACGTGACCATGCGAGCTGTTTCAACTATCATCGATGAAGCTTTAAAGTAACGTCATTTTTTGATACTGTGCAAAATTTTACTCTGTTCAAGAGTTAACACAGTTTTAATCTATGACATAATTTAACAATAAGGACACTGAATGTCAATATAAATTTAACTAGAATAATTAACGTGATTTAATATAATTAATATAATTAGATACAAGTGAGTAATTTCAATATTAATTATATTAAATAAAAGTAGTTCAATATAAAATAAATGTAAATTTAACTGTAGAATATAAATTACGTTATAAATAAGTTAAATTATTGTCACTAGATGACAATGTTGCATTAAATTTGAACAAAAACATCCAACAAGACATTACGTCACGTACAATTTACTCCTGATATGTTATTTACTCCGCAGGCCTTGAAATACCTCGGAAAATTTCGTAACATGCCAAAGCCTCTGCCATGTTAATTGGCCAGTTAATTGGAAACTTTCTTCGTTCGCGAGTTGCTACAACAACAAATGCAACAATTACAGCGGACAGGCGGACAACTGGTCGAGGTAACTAACTCGTAGTCTATCGAGTTATGGTAATTGAACTGAAAGCTTCGGTTACCTTTAATTTCGGACAGTGGCGTAGATGTGTACGGAATATATGTATATCGCTAGATGTATCGCTCGCGGTGCATTAACCGTCGCGGCAGCACGCCGTCAAGCAGTTTCGATAACGCTTATTTGAGTCAACGTTCTCAAATTCTCAGGAGTTTGTTGGGGACGATGAAATGGGGAGGGAAATGTCGAGCGGTGCCGGCCAAATCGGACCAGACCAGACCTACCATTCACCTTGCATCGTATCACGTCATAACTAATTTGAAATTTCTGTACAGCTCCGCGCGGATGTTAGAAATTCTGAGTCTTCGGGTGAAAATTGTTTTTGCGCCGGGCGTTAACGTCGAGCGAGTATTCAACGAGGCATATTCGTAATCTCGAACGAATAAATAACGCAGATATTAACGGGAGAAGAATTACGATCGCAAATCGACTAAAGGATCGAGCAATAATTTATCACTGAAATATCGTAGATATTTCGATTTCATTAAATTTCAGTTGAATTTCATAGAATCATAAAATCTACAGAGTTTCAAATAGGTAGTATCTATAAGTTCTTCTTCTAGATTCCTAGATGGATAGATGGATAGATAAATAAATAAATAAATAAAGCAGAATCTATCAGATTCTTCTTCTGGATTCCTAGATAAATAGATAAAATCGATAAAATCGACAGATTCTTCTTTTAGATTCCTACAGATCTAGGATCTATAGAAGATACGATGGTGAAAATCTATTAGTGAACCATGGAGTGAACCATTAAGTGAAATTTCCTTTCCGTGGCTAAATTAACCTCCTGATCAGATTAGTTTAAGAACAGAATAAAGTAAAAACAAGAAAATACGATAGAAATAAAAAGAAAAAAGAAACTATAGATTATAGATACCTATCTGATTTTCTGTCCAAGATGGAAATAGATCTTCAATTTTCATTCGTCGCGTGTAAAAGTTGCAATTATCCATTACAAAAAATCCTACAGTAAGTAAAGAGAATGGATTTTTCTCGACGCGAGTAATCCTTGATTAAATTAACCTCCTGATCAGATTAGTTTGAGAACAGAATCAAGTAAAAACAAGAAAATACGATAGAAATGAAAAGACAAAAGAAACTGTAGATTATAGATACCTATCTGATTTTCTGTCAAAGACAGAAATAGATCTTCAATTTTCATTCGTCGCGTGTAAAAGTTGCAATTATCCATCAGAACAAATCTTACAATAAGTAAAGGG
>NW_025109150.1:913344-958926 GCF_011392965.1 Frieseomelitta varia | reverse complement strand
CTGATCAGATTAGTTTGAGAACAGAATCAAGTAAAAACAAGAAAATACGATAGAAATGAAAAGACAAAAGAAACTGTAGATACCCATCTGATTTTCTGTCAAAGATAGAAATAGATCTTCAATTTTCATTCGTCGCGTGTAAAAGTTGCAATTATCCATCAGAACAAATCTTACAATAAGTAAAGGGAATGGATTTTTCTCGACGCGAATAAACTCTACGTCCTATGAACTATAAAAGAGTTCGTACTATGAACTATAAATCCATCTTCGGCGCAAGTACTCCGACATTTTCATTCAATTCGGCTCTCGTTGCATCGAAGATGATTTCTCGTGTGCATTGAAATCGTCACGGTCAATGCGCGTTGGCATTGTGACGTAACAGGATACCCGAGTTACTTCAGTCTCGATGTCCGTGATATCAGGACCAGGTTGATACCGCATATGTATCAGGTAAAGTTGATAATGCTCGAGAGTTGGACCAAAACGGATCCATTTCACGTGGGCAACAGCTAAAGCTCGACCCTCAATATCGACGCTGTTTTTCGCGCGGCGCGCATAGCTCCTTGAAATTCTCTTCCAGGTGGGAAACTTTCAAAAATTCCGCCACAACCGCAATAGCGTTGCAGCTACATTCCACGTGCCGCGACATCGCGATCATTTCTTCTTCTTTCTATTTGTTAAAGGAAAAATTTCACCCCTGCTGGTTCTCACTTGGACAAGCGAATTTGCATCAGGTTTGGAAAATGATAGTTTTTTTTTTTTTTTTTTCGTTAAAATTAACATTTTCCTCTGCTCAGACAGAAACGTAATTGTACAAGCCTGTCTACTTTACTCATTATCATTTAAATTATAATGAAGAACATCTTGTAAAATGAAGAGTATTATGTATTAAAGATCGGTTCGTTCCAACTAAAATTACTTCTGTGTTAAATTAAATTTAATTTTTTATTAGTTAAACTTGGTTTATATACTGCGTGTTCTGCAATTTAGAAGGCAAGAACGAGAAGAAGGTCTCTGACCTTTCTCCAGACTCTTTTTTCTTCACGTTTGAAGAAATAATCCGGTATTATTTCGCGTTCCTCGTTTCGTTTCAATTAGTCTTCCGATCATATTTCAAAGAATAAGAAGGGAATTATATCGAGGGCTCGCGTCTTCACAGTAGAACCTCATGTATTATTTATGAAGAAAGATATGGGATTACTTATTTTTCCTGTATGATTCTTTGCGATCGTGTGTGGTTCCCTCTCGCAAGAAAGATTGGATCAAATGAATTATTCATAAATACGTTACTTTCAAGTAATTACGTCTGTATGGTTTGTTAATAATGTTTCAAAGGAATACGAGAACAAGATCTCAAATTATTCATTACTATTATTATTATTATTATTATTATTATTATTTCATCCATTCGATGTATTTTTTTTTTTTCAACACGAGGTTACGCAAACATGTAAATTCCACTCGATCTGCAGAATATTAATATTCGTTTTATTTATAGAAATACGTCCCGCGATTTTCAGTAGGTAAAATATGAAATATTTATTCACGTGTGTGCGCGCGGTATTTGTTTGTAAGTTCGTTTAATATCTTTTCGATAACACATATCATTTGAGAATCGGAATTATTAATCGAAACAGATGGCGAAATTCTTGATAAAACTTATTAATCAGAGACAGTTAGTGGAGTTTTTGATAAAATTGTACCGTCGTGCGTAACTTCGTTGGAAATATGTGATAAACAAACTTTCGTCGTTCGTCGACTATTTTTTTTTTTTTTTTTTTTTTTTTTTTTGTCGAAAGCCTATGCAAACGAACCTAATACAACACTCGAACGTTTCGATATAAAATCGGTTCGCAGAAACGGCCATTTAAAATAAACACGTTCGGACGGGCATTCGTTGTTAAATTCCAAGCTGATTGTCCGATATCAAACTGACCGAATTGATTTCAATAAAAATACACGGAGGAGCCGAGTGCAGAAAGTAAAATCGAAACGAAAATACAGCCGCCCTATAGGCGATATTAACGGAATAACGTTTCTCCCCTCTAAAAATACAGTTTTATCTACGGTCCGCCGCTTCTCGGGGCTCAGCGTGACCGCAAGTGGGGCCGGCGTGAGAGCTGCTTTAATCTCCGGCGGATTCAAATATCCGTGTGCCGAAAATTCCATTCGAATCTTAACACCCGGTCCATTATCGCGGTCCATTGCGGCCGAACGAAAGAAGAAAGAAAGAAAGAAAGAAAGAACTACTGTTCAACTTTGAAATCCTCGGTGGATATTCCATCCCGGATGGCGGATGGCGGACCATGGTCCGTGGACACAGTCAAATCGAAAGAACCAAGAAGAAGAAGAAGATTCGAGGGGGGGAAGAAAGGCGTCAAAGCCGCAGTGTGCAGAGAAATGAAAAAGGGGGAAGGAAGATGGAGAATGGCATTCCGTTGGCGCAAAGATACAATACGTTGTGCAAAGATAGTCAGGTCGTCGTCTTTGGCGACGGACGGTGTCCTAAGGGATAAGCCGAGAGTGGCTGGTACCGCTAACCACGTTCGATAAGCGGTCAGGTCAGATCCCACGAATCCTAGCGTTTCACTCCGGCCACTATCTTCCGGTATAGTCGCGGTAACTGTGGCAGTCTGCTCACATTCTGGCAAGACCGGAACTTTCCGAAACTGTACCAACCGGCCCAATAGGAAGGTACTCGCCGCGTTTTCCTGCCCGCGACCCACCCTCCTCCTTCACCACCCACCGCGCGAGTGTACCTTGATTGCTTCGTTGCTTCGTCCACCCTTACCTATACAATGTTTTGTCCGTTCCCGTAGGAATGTGAGAGTAGTAACCTAGTAGTTGTTGTTATCGGGACACGGGGGCTTCATTTTGAACGTGCGAGCGCCGACTGTCCGTGTGAACGGCGAGGTCTAGCACCACGGCGAACGCGGAGATGTAAGTACTAGGGATGGGATCAAGAAGTGTGCAATGTGTACCTACGAATTTGACTGAAGTACTTACTACGTAGTCGTTTCATAATAATCTTCAACGTTATGTGTTAAATGTACAGGTACATTCAGCGTACAGGCTCAATGTACGTATGTATATTGTTCGATGTACAAGTTTAATGTATATAATGTATTTCATCAAGCAATGTATACAATATATCTCTTGTAATTCAATGTATACAATGTGTATATTTCGTTATGGTTCAATGTATACACATTTCATCAAATTCGATGTGTACATAAATCAAGTTCGATACCTAAATTTCGTTCTATAGATTTCGAATACTTCTTTCGAAGGTGAAAGTTACAATATTATTCATTTTGTACAAGCTGCAGATCTATGCAGATGTCAAACGTTTGAAAATCGTGTATAAAAAGAAAATCGTCTTCTTGCAACATTCGATGATCCTCTGAACTAAACTACGTACCGTCAAATGTGTTTGTTAGTATTGCCTTCTTTATCAATTATCGGATTAAATTAAATTATGAGAATGATAAATAAACATCTGACTACGGTACAACATATACTCTCGACCCATTGAGTCATATGATTTCGATTTGAAAGAAGAAAGAATTTGAATTTTCAATTTCAATTCTTCGAACCGAAGATTAGCAAATATTTACTGAGAACTGAGAAGAAAGTCGCAGAGCAAGGGATTAACAAATAACAATCATATACGAATATCTTTGAGTCCACCAAAAATCGTGCACTCGCGCGAGAGAAATGCTTCGTCCGGTGAAATAATCCACGGGGTTAAAAGGTTCGGATCTGCTTGCAAGGTGCTCGATCCCATCTCTAGTTAGCAACACAGCCGTGCACACTATACGCAGCCGTACGTCACGACACGAGACACCGTCCTGGACAAATGGGATTCGTGCCGTGCCATTGACTGCCCTCGACGTACCGACAGATTAGCGTTAATGTGTTTTGTTGACCTCCCGGCCCTGATTTCACCCGGATGTATAGGGATATATCGAGAGGATCGCTGGTGTTCCACGTTGCTTGGGCGCGCGTGTCGAGATTTTCCTCCGAGCAACACGCCCAAGCGGACACATCGTCCGTGAAATTAGACGATCGGAGATCTCGCCGCGAACCCTGCGGACCTTCGAACACCGTTAGTTAGGTTAAGTCCGGTCAAATCGAGAGACGCTCTTATCTGCGCAAGAAGAAAGGACCGTGTCCATTGTTCGACGTGACGCGACGGTTGCATCGTGTTACACCCGATCTCTGGTACACGTGTTTCTCTCTGTTCCCAATTCCTCTTTTGCTGAACGGAAGCGGCGGATCCCGAGGAACGGTCGTCGACGTTTAATTGCGCCCGATGCCGTGAACGCAGCGGTTCCTGTTCTCGTTGGCTATCGGCCGAACCCCGGATTAAAGGGTTATCGTACTTGCTATTTCGGTATTTTTGCCCTGCGACCAGCAACGTTGCTGAGTGAAATTGAGAGGGACGCATGGGATAATGGTTTCTTCCGAGTCCAATAAACGATCTATTTTCTGCTTCACCGATATTGAATTCTGTTTTTTTTTTTCTTTTTTCTTTTTTTCTTTCTTTCTTTCTTTCTTTGCTCGGCAGAACGAACGAAGTCTGTCTCGTCGCCAGTAACAATAATTTACAAATCCGAAATAAGTAGGTTCCCACTGATCAAACGAATTGCTCGTTACTTGAAATTCTTATTTACCTTGAAATGTTTTCGAAAATTCACGCCCGTAAATTAAGTCGAGTCGTCGTGTCTCCATGTTTCATTACTGTAATAATCTTACGAATGTAACACGCTGATTTATTCCCTCGGCCATATCCTGTGTTTATACTCTCTCAAGCTTGATTCATCGTACGCCTCGCGACCGGAATTTCCGTCACCGAAACAAAGGCAGTTACCCCGAATTTACGAAATACGTAAAGCTCAAGCCGTTCTCTTCAAATCGTAAATCACAGTATTCGCGTTCGCCTGTCCACCTGTACACATGTGATGTCCTCTCTATTTCTTTCCCTTCTTTTTCTTCTTCTTCTTCTTCTTTTTCTTTCCTCCGTGCTTTTAATACATGAATAATTTCTTGTAGCTCGCCCCTGCACTTAATCCGCTTTCCCTCCGCCAGATATCTCCCTCAGGAACCCTTATAATGAGCCCGCGGCACATGCAAGAAACACGACGCAGGCACACCGGGACGCGCAAAGACATCAGGGCGAAATTTCCGCTTGGAAATTCGTAAATTACCTCACGGTTGGAGTCAAACCGACGGCGGGCCTATTCTTTTATTTGTGATACACAATTTTCCTCCTTTGAGGAATCCACCGCCTGTCACCGTTTGCCCTCGCTTTTTGTCTTTATTTGCCCGGTGCTGCTGCTTCTGCCCGCGCTGTGCTGCGCGAATCCTTCGAGGATTGTATAACGAGGCAGAGGAACAAGATAATATAAGCCACGCACGGCCACGGCGCACGGCGAAATTTCTTGGCTGAAATTTACAAAGGACGACAACCGGGAATTAATCTCGCACGAACCGGAACACGAGGGAAACCTCGCTTCTTAGCGTTCGGTTGTCCGCTAGGATAATGCTCTCTCTCTCTCTCTCTCTCTCTCTCTCTCTCGTTTCAACTAATTTCCTTCGTTGGATTCTCTGTGTTCTCGCTCCCTCTCTCTTTCTACCAGAGAAGCTCCATTTTTTTTATTTTTTCTTTCTTCGTTTTCACTGGACACGTTATCGCGTCCTCTGTTTTAACTGCATATTAATCTCGCAAATTGGGAGAATTAACGACGAAATCCTCCTCCTTTGTCCCTATTTCCCCTCCTGAGTCATTTTTTTTACGGTTTTCACGTTTCATTCCACTTTTTTTTTTATTTATACATCTCGCACACTCCCGATGCTCTTTCCGTTCGTTGAAATTCGTCGTTTACCTCATTGTCTTCGCCCCCTTTCTTCTCTCTCCTCTTCTTTGGATCTACCAGTTAGGCTTTAAGGTTCCTTGCGGCGTAGAAAACGCTAAGGACATAATGGTGTTTTTACGACTCCACCCTTTAACGATCATAATGCTCTTTGTGAAATGTCTGTCTTTTGTCTTTCTTTTTTCTTCTCTTTTTTCTTTTTCATTCTTCCTTTTCTCTTTTCACGAATGAGACGACTCCGCGCGAAGGGGAAATGTAGGTTGCACGACTGTATTTATAATAACTGGCTCGATGTAACAAGGACGATCGTAGCGAACGAAATATTCAACTTGTAAAGAACGAAATGGGAACGTCGATGTTGCAAATGTCCGAACGATGAATTTCAATTTTTAGATACACTTCTAGTGGTAATAATTTATGATTGTTTCTTTTTGTTTTTTTTTTTTTTTTCTTTTTACTGTTTCCCTGCATCGTTGTAATGGGATGCAGCGTCAGGAAGTAAACACGACATGGAATATTTCGATTCAGTAAAGTTAGTGGAAATTTGATTTATACATTTCCGACGTGTTTCATTCACGAGCATCGCAACAAAATTGCAAATTTAATCTGTACAAATAGTATCTGTACAGGAAAGATACTTAACGTTTCGTGTTATTGTTCTTGAACGAAGTCTATCGCTATCGTCTAGTGATAGTTTAAAATTCTAACGACGACGAAACAATTATTAATAAAGCTATTGAACCGCTATACTTTTGTTATACAAAAAATTTATTAAACTTAATAATTTTATTATATTTTATTATAGTAATTCTTATAAGTTATAAACAATTTATAATGTTTTATACATTACTTTCAAATTATATTCGATAGGTCCGTATTTATTTTCATAATGAATCTACTAGAATAAAATCATTGTCCTTTAGAATAACTTGAATAATGTGCTAGATAAAAAAAAAATGGACTTTGAGTAAAAAAATTATTTATTACATAAAGATTAATAAACTATTACATCATTGATATTGATATTTATACATATATTTATATAATATGTATATATATATTTATATTTATATATTTATATTACATTTATTGATATTGATATTTATATATATTTATATTTATATTATATATTTATATTACATTTATATTTATCACATAAGGACAAATAAACACAGTTATAGTTTTTCGGAATTTAATTTCGAAATTATAAAGTTTGACTATAAATTTATAGACTGAAATAATTCTCAACATTCCTTGTTCATGGACATGAAAATATAAATTTGCAAAAATAGCTATCCTGCTAATGAAGTGTACATTTGTTGAGACGAAAGAAGAAAAGCAAGGGGAAGCAAAGGTGAAATGGAAATTCTGCAAGAAACGTTGAATTCCACGTCCGAGTATGTAATCGATACATTTTTCTTCCACGTCAGAGCGCATCCTCAGGAACTTTCTAATATCGCAATATCCATATTACCGCAACGAGAATGGAATATTGCTTGAAAATACTTCGTCCTCGCTTACTGGAAAATTTCCACGCGCTCCTATCTTAATAAGTCGAACTTGGCAATTTTCATTTTCCCTATTTCTGAAAATTCGTTCTTTATTGCCTGAAAGACAATTATCGAGTTCCTGCGTAATCCTCTTACCACGTCGAGGAAGTTTCAAACGATGAATCTCCGAATAAAGAAGATTTCGTAAGGGCTGTATTTCACGGCGACATTGTGTACCGTTTTAGTATTCATGACGCTTTACGTTTCATTAAGCCTTTTCCAAACAGCATAACGTTTGCTTTTCAAAATCGCGGGACCTCGTTGCGCTGTCAATCTTAACGAACTGTTCGAAAATTTATTTATATGTTTGACTTACAGCTATGTAAAATTGAAGGAAGGGAACCCGACTTTGAACTGATTGATTCCTAAAATGAAGTTTCTTATTTAAATCTGTTCGATTCGCCTGAAGGAAATGAAATTCCAATTTGATCTGATCGCTTCGAAAAGTGAAATTTTCTAATTTTAATATCGAATTCACACTTACTTGCTGAATGAAAACGAACTGTCAATTTAATTTGATTAATTTCAAAATAACGTGTCTAATTTGCAAAAGCGAAATTTCAATTTTATTTGACAGTTTCCAAAATTGAATTCCTAATTCAGTTGAAGTTCTGACTTACGTACGTCAGTAAAGTGGAAACGAAGCTAATTTAATTTGATCAAGGTTTGAAATATAGTGCCCGATTTAACAACTAAAGAAAATAAATTACAATTTTATTTGATTGTTCGCCAAATGAAATTACTAATTTACTTTAAATTCAGACTTGTTTTCTACCTGAAAGTGAAATTTAATTCGACTTTAACTCTGAATCTTATTTACATCTTATTTACATCTAAATGATGTAAAAGTGAAATTCTAATTCGACTTGATTGATATCAAAATGAAGAAAATTTCTAATTTACGCGTGTAATTTACATTTGTTCACGCCTGAAAGAAGCGCAAGCGAAGAAGTTTTCAAACGCGTATTTCTCCTTTGACGTGGATCGTTAATTTACGTAACAATACACATACTTATCAGAAAAACAAGCTTTCCTGCCTACGTTTGACCTTACCTGTTACAGCGTGTGTTTTAGCGGTAATTAATTAACTATCGATCCCTCGCCGATGTTGCGCATAATATATTACTGCGTAGTACGATTGATGAGAATGGAATTGTCGAAAAACTTCCAATGAAAAACACACCGAGAAGCATTCGAATGTCATTTAATTAAAATCGTCAATTTGGCAGAAATGGAAGTAAAATGTTCGATGGCATAATGTATTTATACGAACTGAATTGCAAGTAATCGTCAAACGACAATAGAACGTATGAACGTGAAAGTGAAAGTGAAAGTGAAAGTGAATTTATAGCGAAACGTCACACACATGTACGAATTTTTGTTTTCGACTCGTTTGGAAAGCAATTTATTCTTCACTTTGACAATCATAATCTCCGCGCCTTAATTCACATTTGGACTTCAACTCGAAAATAGTAAATTACATCGACTTGCATTTAAATGTTATTTGCATGGAATTAATATTATTAAATTGCGATCGCAGTTAATATTTATTTATTTTTCTCAATTTGGAGATAATTTAACTCTACAATCCTCGAATTAAATAATACTAATAACGTTAATATAATATTTAGGTACGTATAAAAATTATATCTTTTTCATTTATTAAAATTTTAATTCTGACAGAGAGAGAGAGAGAGAGAGAGAGAGAGAGAGAGAAAGGAAATTGGCTTTCATATAACGTCACAAGCGCAGAAAGAGTTTACAAATTAATTAGAAAGTTATTCGACCATGTGTGTAACAAGGTATATGATTATCATTCGAACCAATTCCATTTACGAGTTTAAATTACAAATAAAATATAATTTTCACATAACATTCATTTTAAGATAAAATTTGAAATAATGTTTCATTTTTTTCTCGATTTCCATGCGAATTATTTATTTATCGAAATTAAACTGTAATGTTGCTTCCCGATTTTAAAGAAATATTCCTACATGGTACCTCAAATTAAATTTGTACAAATTAACAAAATATTGAATTCCATGTTGCGCAAACGTTGAAAACTCAATTTTAGATTGCTTTTAAATGGCCCAAAGAGATTTTATACAATTTTGACACTGGAACCACCGACGGTCAAAGCAACCAAAATGCGACGTTCAAGCAACCAAAATAGAAAAATTTTATAACAAAATACAGAAGATTTAAATGAATTGATATTTTACGAAGAAATCTCTACAAATATGCTGTTTTACATCCGTACAATTTCTAATGATGAAAATTATGAACCAATTGTTTTGACCGCCTTGGTAATTCTAACTTTAATGGCGATCATTTCGTAACAGATCGTTAACATATCATAATTCTTTAATTAATTCTTGATACGAAAGAATGCGGTAAATCTCATAGACGAAAAGCGACGTAAGCGGCGTAACCAAACGTTGAAAATTTGATTATGTACACCGCCAGTGAGATAATATAATACTACGAAATTATGAATAAAAGATCCGATTGCCGGATCATGAATATTTATATCCACAGATTGGTGTACTCTGCAAACATTACAGCTGAATAACAATAATATATGCATATATTGTCATCGCACGATGTTTGCACAACGCATGAATTTGTCAATTACTGTTATAGTATGCGCGGGTATGTCCCAGGAAATCAGTATGCACGATGCGTGGCGCGCGGCACGACGTTTTAACAATTAAAAGTGAATCATTCTTCTCGCCGCCGTGAACGTAATCGTAATCACATCGCACGTCCTTGACAACGTTATATCGCGGCGTTATTCCCCGCGTGGAAGGCGGTGAAGAAAAAAAGAAAAGAAAGGAACGTAGCTTAAATCCTTTTGATTATACACTTTGACAAGCGCGCTGCAAAACTCTATATCTCACGGTTCCCTTGGCACTTGGCACGCATCTCGCGATTGTACGTGAAAAGGATTGAGTTCAACGCGATCCTCGTCTCAAAGACGCCTGATGCTAGAATGTAGTACGCCTTAAAGGCTGCTTTTTGCAAAGAGTGCATATCGTCATTTGTTATTGAAATTCTGAGAACTGCGTGCTTCAATCAGCGCCTTACTTCAAGAAAATGTGGCGGATTCCATTTCCGGAAACAGAATTTAACGCTGCCAACGTACAATAAAATAAATACTCCAGGACAGATTGCTGTCTAAAGAATATTTATTAACACTCATAGTATCCTAATTATCAACTTCCATTTGCCCATCATTGCATGTTGATAATGTATAATGGATATTGAACACAGAGAATTATGGAGAAAATGGCCCTATTTTATTTGTTTTTCTATCGTACTCGAGGCTAATAATTACGTTTGAAAACACTCCACGGGATTTGTAGACCGATAATTTGTGTTAGAAATATTTTTGATGACCGAGGTATCCGAAATTTAATTATTCTTTACCATTTCTTTTTTTCCTTTTTGCACAATCTTCATTATTCGAATATTTTGATACTTGAAAGTTGAATACATTACTAGAATAAAATTATTATTCTCTCCTGAAAATATTCATAATTACGTTAAGATAGTTGAAAAATGAAGAGATTGGGATAAGGGAGACTCGACTGTATTCGCAGGGCAATTGTTCGCAGAAAATGTTCAATCCAAAAAGAACGGCTTGAAATTAACTCACAGCCTCTGTAAACAACGTTCGTTTGTCTTCAATGTGTTTTACAGCAATGTAAAAGAAAAAAGTCAGCAGAATTTCTGCGTTTTCTGCCAAGAATTACATTTCTTTCTCTCGCAAGAGCGACTGATTCATTGAACAAGAGTGGCTGCGCGACGACGAGCATTTTTTTAACCGACGTACCATAATTACATTTCCATTATCTTAATGCAAGCACGGTGACCGTAGTCTAAATATAGGTCGTATAATTTCTCGCGTTTAAAAAAAGTCTTTTTCCATTTTGTTTCGTTCCAACGGTGTTGGAAAGCCGAACGAACGACGTCTTCTCAAACTTTAATTATCCTTGCGTACAAACAACGCAAGGATAATTCCTCCTCACGCAATACTCGAAGCGGATTATTTTCCCGCCTTGTGTCTATTAAATTCTCACTGCGGACTTTCCTGTTAATTGAAATACTTTGACACTCTGATTTGACTGATATGTTAATAACGTTACTTATCTAATCGTTCATATTTCATATTTTCATTCATTCAACTTTAATAATTTCCTACTGGTCACTCAATAATGTTATTATAGTAATAATATCAGTAATATATATAATAATAATATTATTATAATAATAATATTGTCACTAAATAATATATATAATAATAATATAATAATAATATTATTATAATTAATAATATTGAATAATCATTTTACTAATATTAATAATATTAATAATAAATGTATTAGTATATTGTTATTGTGTATTATTATTATTATTATATACTATAATGTACTATACTATAATATATAATATATAATACTATAATATACTATACTTTAATATATAACAATACATTTATTATTAATATAATGCTATCGTACAGTTCGTTGTCAACAATAAAATAAAATGATAAGTTATGGGCATATTATAGATTTCTTTTGTACAATTTATATTTTCGTGAAATGAAATATTTACTAACTCACTAGCTGTAAAAATACTTTACAGTATTTAAATTATTACTTTGAAAAATATCGTTTGAATTCTATTTCTTTTGTTATCAATTTCGATAACCGTTGGTTTAACGAAACACGCGTTTCTTATTATAATTTTGTTTACATATACCAATCTCGTCCGTTCTAAAAAAAATTACTCATAGATGTTCGACTTCTTTCTTATCCAGAATCTATCCTATTTTCCAAGTAATCCCACCTCTCATTACTCATTCATGTACCTCGACCTTCCCTTACTTTATAATTCTCCGCTGTCTCGAATTCTTCTAAAAGCCAGTTTTTCTCTAAAATAAAACAGATTTCCTCTAAACTATCTTCTATGTGTATATACACAATTGTATACCTAATTTACCCAGCCTACATTACACATAGTCGTGTTTGCAACATGACTATAATATATTATACAGTAACTAGATTTATAAGAACTATAATTATTATAAGACAATAAATAGATTTATAAGAACTATAATTATTATAAGACTTATAAGAGACTTGTACGATTTATAAAACTATAATTATTATACAATAAATAGATTTATAAGAAACTCGAAAGTTCAGAAATACACGTAAGAATACGAAATATCCAAGGTGCAACAATCTACGTAACGAGGGACAGAAAAAATCACGATTTTCCATCCAGTTTCTCTTTTCTAAATTTTATTTACAAAAGTATGAATTTGCAATAATCGGGAGAGAAAGCGATTCCCTTTTCCAAATCGTAAATTTCACTTGCAAGAACGTGAATCTGTGAATCGAAATAAACAATATTTAAAACGTACGTGCCAAAATAACAAAGAGAACTAATTGCGTGTAACAAGATCGACGGAGTGCAACAATTTTTTTCCCTCGTGCCGATACTCGGTTAAATTCACTTTGCGTATTTCCCTGTTAATTGAAATACTTTTACATGCCGCCAGCTGGCGGTGCTTCCCTCCGCCCTTCCTCTCTCTCTTTTTCTCTGTGCTTTTCGAAGGGAAAAGATTGCGGAACGCCGCGGCGTACAATGCCTAAATTAATGCCCGCCAGGAAGATGCCATGGTTTATTACTTTCCCTTGGAGCCATTAGAAGAGGCGTGACAACGGTACCAGCTCTCTCGCACCCTCGTTCCCCAGCACTTTAGGTCCTTCCATAAATATTCCTTAATACGCGCTGCTATAATGCGTATCGATGCCGGCCGCCTGTATAAACATAAATATGACTGCATGCTCAATAAGCGTCCTTACGGTTCCGCCGCGAGCGTAAGTTCCGCTAATGCTGGCTGCATAAGATCGGCTAATTTATCGTTAATTCGTCCTATTTTCCCGGAATTAGCACGGTTCAATGGATCGGAAATAATCCACTGTTTACGCTCCGAGTATCTTTCAACCGGGGGAGAAAGGATATTCGTTTGTACGAAAGTAAGCAGTAACGAGCGACTTGCAGGTAATAGCGTAGATAACGTTATCGGTGAACGTTGATGATAGGAATTCTCGTACTCTTTCGCCGTGCTTTCGATGATACAGTGGCTCGCAAAAATATTCGATAACTCTGTGGAGCATTCTAATAGTATATAATACAATGACTTTCTTTAATATTCGGTTAATCAAACATTCAAAATGTTATAATTTCGTAAACAGAGGGGTATACAGTGAGAAACTCGTGCTTATTTTAAAGCTTGAGGCCTCTTTCACTTTCAAACTGCGTAATTCATTTTGTTCTGAGCTGCTGTTGTTCACACTATGCAACGGGTGACTGCTTTTCTTCTCGAGAATGCTTTGAATCGTTACAGCGTTTTAAAAAACATTTCTCGTCGTTGAATCCAAAGTATGCTTGAAGATTGAAGCCTCCCCTTTGCAACGATCCTCAAAATCTTAATGTACTTAATGTACGAAAATCGAAGGTTTCATCATATGACATCTTTGCTACACTTTATAAATACCACCATAAATAATTATGAATTTTGTCTTCATTCAAGTCCAGTTTTTCGCTTCTCCTAAGGAAACACACTTTTCCGAATTGATACTTTAGAAAATCATCAAATCGGCCACTCGTGCAAGAAGATTTCGAACTAATAACACGTATAGGAACTATTTACCACTACTATTAAAATATTAGCGCTAAACAAACGTAGCACGTAGCCAAAAAAGAAAAAAAACAACATCACTTTTATGTTTCGCCAGTATTTCGCTGCGTGCACGAGGCCGTGGGCGAAACAAAGAAAATATTAATTTCAGCGTGGGAATAACAAATCCGTGGTACGGATGTTTCAAAATATCATTCCAACCTAGATTCGATTACCAGCAGCGAATGCTATTTTTTAGAAGCATCCCCCAGATGTTTTCCTCCTCGCTCGCTTCGCCCCGTATTCGGATCGCGGGATATAAACAGTGAAATAAACCGGAACGCGCACGGTGATCTCTTTATCTGATCAGGAAACTGAAAAATCGGAAACGCAGCGTGATATTTATTTGCGCTGCATTATTTATTTGCACTTCCGCAATACCTCGACACGCGAGTTCCCAATAACTGCAACAGAGGAAAGCTGCTCCGATTTTCGTACGACACGCTTTACGTCACGTTAAAGACATCGACGAATGTTAATTAGTTTCACTCGGCTACACTTCATTTTTCAGTAATATTTCCTTAACCAGTTGCGCTGACAACTGACTGCGGACCATAACGAGTGACCGAACCGTATGCAATAATTGGTCGGTTCCTTTTTCTTTCGAACTCGTCGGTATGACATCACGTGAATAGAAATTATTGAGAAGTAATAAATTTATCATTTTGCTATACTCAAAACTGAGGAAATATTGCAATTTTGCGACAAAAAGTTCTCGACGTTGTTTGAACACAATACGATGGATCAAAGTATTGGTGCACCTAATTTCTTTGTGAATATCTTTATGGAAACAAATAGTGTATTAACAAAATTTGTTTCCATAAATAATTTACTACGTACGAGAGTAACGTGCACAGCAACAATTTCCAATGATAAGTTGTACAATAATCATACAAATTGGAGAATCAAAAAATTATTGACACGCGAGGGATTTTTTTTTTTAATTTCTATGGTGTATTTGAGAACAGATGAAATTTTTCCTTTCTTGCTGGGGAAAAATATATTATTCGATGACATACCAGATTAATATCCTTTAATAATAACATTTCGCCATTAAACGCAGATTAAGCACTGCAATTACAAGCGTGTCAATACTTTTTTAACTTTCCAATTTTTTAATTTCTTTCGTTATTATTGTATAACTCGTTATTGGGAATTACTATACATTATGTATGTGGTGAACCATATTTATATCTTGCTAATACATCATTCGTTTTCACAAAGATATCGCTAGAAAATTAAACGTAACAATACTTTTTTTTGCCTCGGTATATATATAAAAGATATTTTTTTTGGTATGAAGCACCTTCTCGTCTCAATTTTATGTTTAAAGTTTTCCTAACGTGTTCACTGTCCCGCGCATTATATGTAACGCAATTGTGTTAATAAATATATCATGTTTTTTCATGCACGCGTACAATCAGTTGATTAAAATTTTTTTCCGTCTATTGAAATGAGAGCAAAATTATAAATATAAAAATTCAACGATCGTGGCACGATTAACTGAGCTTTTTTTATAATTTTTTATAACAAACATTCTCTGGTACAGTTAATTTTAATTTCAGTTAACTTTAAATTGTAATTTGACAATCATTCAGTTGATTTTAAGTACACTGTGTATATATATATATATATATACATGCACCTATATAACAGATATTGACTTATTATTTGGTGAATTTATCATTTGTTGATTTATTATTTGTCGATCGAGCAATGTCGCTAATGGTCATGACCGTTATTTTTCCATTGTAGCCACTTCTGGCATGTTCTTTTCTTAAATAGCAACCACTTCCATTTTCAAGATAAACTAAACTTTGACAACAAAGTTGAATTTCCCCGAGGTTACTCTTGAGAGTGTGCCTTCGGAACTGTTGCAACCAATTACTAATTTACCCTTTGGAAATTTTTAAAGGGGAACCAACTTTCGAACACCTCGGCTAAGAAATATTTGCCCTTTTATCGGGGCATTTCAACGAAAACGTGGCCGTTCTTAAACTTACAGATAATTTCACCTCACAATCTCAATATTCTTCTTCTTTGTAACTTGTAGTGTCGTTCTAATTATTTTAAAATCACAAAACAGCATTCAAAAATTAGATTCTTTCTTTCTTTCTTTTTCGAGAGAGATTTCGCTCTATTTTATTTATCTGGCAGTTCGTTAATTTTCTTTACGTACTAGTTTTTATAGTGTGACTTTTATTACTTATTACAATCTGACAACATTTTTTTTCTCAACACATCCAACGATATTACGACGTTGGTATAAAAAATGTTGGTATTAGAGCAGAACTACATACTGTGTAAACTTATCCCTGAAAAATTGCAACATCGTGTTAACCCTTCGGTTGTAGAGTACTTCAGGCTAAAAGCATACGCGCTGCCCGCGGGTTTGTCATGTAAATAACATTTCTTTAGTGAATTTCTTTGGAAATTTCAATCTCCACTCACGATAGTCTATTTTTTAAACACCATAAGAAAGTGACTGTACGCAGCGTAGCGTTAAAAGTTACTTGTTGAGTGCTTGTCGAGATAACGGGTAAACCATCTTTTGCGTCTCGAGGCTTACCAAGCAAAGAAGATCACGGATATGTTTCGAAAAATATATTTCGAAAAGATTCAATTTCGACATCTTTTGAGAATCACTTAAATTGTTATTATTAATTTCGACTTATTAGTTGTTTCAATTTTTATTTTTTTCATCAAGACGTTCGTGCTTTTACAGGATTAAACATTTTACTACTCGAAGAAATATCATTTCACGAGTTAGATGAAAATTTTAACTTTATTTCTCAAGCTTTCAAGAGCTGGAACAAATTATTATTTTCAATAAATATCTCTTAATTCAATCGAACGACTGCACAAAAGTTCTGTGTTTTCAGAATTAAACAGATTTCGCAGTTTCGGAACAAACTTTCGTTCCCAAACGCAAGTTTTCTCTGTATCACCACCGATAAAAAAAAAAAAAAATTCCTATTGATGTACGAACTTTTAGAAATAATAGTTCATTTATTATTATTCATTAATTTATTTGAAATAACGAAGATGTTTGAAGTAGACGAATTTAATGTAAGCTCAGATTCCGAAATATAGAAAAGCAACAGTGAGTGATGGAGATTATTGATTGCATAGTTGAATTCAGATCTTTATCGTTTCATTAATAAGCCGATCCGAATTCCCCAGATGAGAGTTGTCGATAAATTTAGTGCAATATTCGAGTATCGCCGCCTGCGAATCAACTAATCACTTACGTAATTTGAATCTGTTACGTTCCGTTCGCGATATCACAGCTGACGATGTTATCATAAGCTTTAGATCAGCTTAGGATCATCCTCGAAAGCGTATAATGCCGCGGCATTGTAAATTCATGAATTGCACTTGTCATGTTATTTCTTATTTCGCTGTTAATTTGGAATCGTGAAAAAGAAATCTATAACTTATACTTGTAACTTCTGACAAATTATTGTTTATGAATATTGTGTATATGTTTCTGCCATACTCGAACAGGATATTATTTGAAGAAAAAAGGAAACTGTCATCGAATTTGATTGAATAACAATTACTTACAATAGTATTAGGTTTTCATCCTTTTTATTTCTGCATGTAGCTTTAGTAAATTATAGCTAGTTGAACTAACAACTGATCTCTGAAAGCAGTAACGAGTAATTTTATCATCGCATCGCCAGGGTAGTTTGTCCTACGACTGGGCCTTCAGTGAATCAATATTGGCGGAAAGTTGGCCATTCAACGATATATTCAGAAACATACCTTAAATCTACTCACACTAAAGTGTAAACGGATTCACTTTGAGTTTCCAAATGTTCGAGATCAGATAACGACTGTTGATGGAGATTTTTCACGGATAGATAAGCACTCTGAGGATATGATACATCCTCCCCCTCCCCTCCAAAGAAAAGGAATCTCACGAATTGAAATTTCCTTGAAGATTGGAAAATTGTTTCGTTTCTTTACATTGCATTGTTTGTCTTTAGAGCTTCGAAAACTTAAAAATAGTAATTTCGTTATTAAAAAGTATTTGTCTAACTTCACTAATTATATCTTCAAAGTATTTGTCTAACTTCACTAATACCTACTCTAATCAATAAAAAGTTGCTAATTCAAAAGTCACTAATCACAACAAAATACATATTACATCAAAAAGCTGATTTCTTTCTTACTAACCAATTAATATTAATAATTAATTCTAACTAATAAAAGTTACTAATTACCACGTGTACCAATTTTACTACAAATAACAATTTTCACCTTTCTTTTGTCCATTATTGTACCATTTTATCACATTGTAATTTAGTTATCACCGAATTTCTTGTTAAAATAGCAACCTATCACTACTACCTCGCATTTGCATATATCACTTCTACCATATATTGTTCAACCAGTGTACGATAACCTAATCTACAGAGAGAGAAAGAGAGAGAGAGAGAGAGAGCAACCACAGTTTAATTACCTATTTCTTCGAGAAATGCGGAGCGTTTCTACCGTGTTTTCCGTGCACGATTAGCACACATGATAAATGAGCAAGTTCATCGCTGGTCAAGGCGAACATTCCATGGATTCCTGAAGTGTTTTAGGACGGCCGCGAAATTTCGCATTTCGATCAGGGCGCGAAGGAGAGAACACGTTAATCATCGGCTATCCTCTTTCGGTCGACAAAGACGAGGGTCGATGTCGGTGAAAACTAGGGATAGGATCAAATCCAATATATATATATATAGGTACTTGGGATACTTATATGTTCGTTTCATATGTTTCAATAAGTTTCAACGAGTATTCTTGGAGATTTTATAACAAATCAATACATTTATACATCAATCAATATACAATATGTACATTTTATCAAATTCAATATAAAGAATGCACACAATGTCAAGATTTCATCCAGTTCATTGTAATTCAGTGAATGTATACGTTTCATTGTAGTACACTGTACAAGTGCAATGTATACATTTTATTATATATTTTTTATTATGATACACATTCAATATATACATTTCATTGTTCAATGTACAACTTCAATGTATACATTTCACGGAACTACAAAAATGTATAAGTTAAATATATATTTATATATATTTCATTATAGTATAATGAACAAGTTTAATACATACGTTTTACTCTAGTATAATGTACAAATTTAATATACACATTTCATTGTAGTACAATATACATGTTTAATATGCATATTTCATTACAGTTGAATGCACAAGTTCAATATATGCAATCTATATTTCACCAAATTCAATGTACACGTGTAATTCATTGTGGTTGAACGTAAAATTCAATATATATACAATGTATATATTTTATTGCAATCCAATGTATACAATGTATACATATACACAATATACAACGTATATACAATATACATAATATATATAATTATATACAATGTATAAAATATATATAATTCATTGTAGATGTAAATATATATAATTCATTGTATGTAAATATATATAATTCATTGTAAAAGTTCAATATATACAGCGTATATATTTTATTGTAATCCAAATGTATACACTTCATTTTAGTTGAAAGAAAACTTCAGTTTGATACAAACAAAAACATACTTCATCAAGTCAAGACTACACACCAAAATTAGTCATATATATATGTCAGGTTAAGTCGCATTTAAAACGATTTAATTTATAAGTAAACAAGTAAAAGAACGAAAGTTGTAACGCTTATAAAGTTACTCACCACTGAAAACATCTACGAAGATCTCGAACTCGACGATTAAAGGTTTTCTAACCTAACTTGCGAGGTGCTCGATTTTATCTCCAGCGGAAACGACACACGGTGTGAAAACGGGCATGAAAGCTGGCGAGAAAGAAAATCCGCCTCGAAGAAAGCCGAGGAGAACTCTTCGAAACGTCACGCTCACGGTTAAATTCCGGAAGACCGATTGGCTGTCACGATTACCGATCGTTTCGTGTTGCAGCTGAACGAGCGACAGAAAAAATAAGAGCAGCGCCGGAACACGGCGTGAGGAATGGATCTGTCGTTGCGAGGCGAACCAGAGTCCTCTGTTGCTCGATCGCGTACATAGCATGTAAATGAAAGGATCTCCTGCCGTTACAAGCGTATCCGGATTTTTTGGTTTCCTCGGAGCACACTGCTGAGATGTCTCCTTAATCTTTTCCTCTTTTTTTCTTTTTTTCTTTGTGTGTGTGTGTGTGTGTGTGTGTGTGTTCTTTCATTGATACTAGGAAGAAGAACGCTTTAATCAGTAATAAAGAGATTAACATCGATCGAAGCCATTCGTATGTAAAGTAGGGATCGAGTTGCGTTGTCTCTTTTCCTTCCCCCTTTATTCTGCTGCTTTTTTTCGTCGAAGTGAACGGAGTTTGTTCGTTAATTTGGATGTTCGAACGAATTTGTAAAGCAAATTCTTGTATAAAATGCAGCTTGCTCCGTTTCGCGGGGCGCGTTTCACGGGATCGGTCGACTAAATAAATTTAGCGGATCGGAAGAAAAATTAGTTATTTAAATACACGCGCAGGCTTATTTCACACGTTTCATTATTATTAGCAGAGTGCGTATAAACGTGTCTAATATAATATAATTTTCCAAATTTCAAATCATTCCCCATCGAAGAGCAATCGATATTTGAATGTTTAATTGACGTGTGTTTAAAATTAGAACAATTACTATCTGAAACGTACTGAAACTGTTGATTTATGTATCGAGGAGTGTAGAATAACGCAGAAGGGAAAAACAATTGGATGGAATCAGTCCCGAGAGTTAGTAGAGGAAAATCAAAGACTATAAACGGCCAGGATGAAGAGAACTGTGCGACCGTGTATCCGCAAAACGTATCGTTAGGAGACGTATCTTTTTTGCAGCTGGTCGATTAATAATTTGAAGCGTCGTTGTTTAGCAAAAAAACGGCACGGAAGCTCGGTTGCTGTATTGGTCGAAAGCGCAGTGGTTGCACGCTCGGAGGACAATGAGCCGGTCGAGTGGCACGGTCCATTCATTTCGAGATCTTTATCGTCGCTAATCGGTCCCTTGATAGACGAGCTCTCCCCTATCCTGACGGACTTGCGAGATGATGGATGTCCCAGCTTCGGAAGCACGTCGAGGGTCAGCACATCGTCCGTAACAGAACGATGAGCGCGTAACGCGAGGATATCGATTCGATGCGGCTCGCCTAGAAGGAGGTGAATGCGTCGTTTTGAATGTTTCATAGCCGTGAAGGTTTCTCCGAAGCCGTGGCCGAGGTGCGCAAAACCTCGAACGTTTCCTCGCCGACTGGCCGGTCGAATCACACAGTTGACCCGCATCCCTCGGCTCATCTCGCCGATGAGACGATCGCTTTAAATATTTCATTTCGTTTAACGCGTCGAGCCGTCGGCACATCATCGTTCGGAACTTGTCGATCGCCTAGACAAAGCTTCGATTTCTTTTTTTCTTTCTCTCTCTCTCTCTCTCTCTCTCTCTCTCTCTCTGTCGTTCGTGCTTCGGCCACCCCGCCCACGCGGCCCGTCCGCTCGAGAAGCTCATCAACTAATGGAAATGCGATCGAGCGATGAAAACGATATCAATCAAAATATTTGTCTCCGGAAGAGAAAGCAGGAAACCGGGCTCGAAAGAAAGAAAAAAAAGGAGAGAGAGAGAGTGAGAGGAAGAAGAATTGTAGACAGAGAGGAGGACGAAGGAAGAGGTAGCCGTGAGAACGAGCGAAGAAAAATAGAAGGGTGGGAAATGGTGATAGAACGACGCGCTGCTCGAACGGCGAAAAGGAGAAAAGTTATTAGTCCGACGAGCGGCACCTGTATGATGAAAAATAGTAAGTTGCGTCGACGACGTCGACGCTTTTCCTCGTCGTCGAATTATACCGAATGGCAGAGAGGGAAACATTCTTTCCGAGGGAGAATAGCAGTCACCGGCAGCAGGAGGTGGAGGAGGAGGAGGAGGAGGAGGAGGAGGAGGAGACGATCTAAGTAAGCGGAAAGGAGACGAAGATGTAACGAGAGGGACGAAGGGTAACGCGAAATCTCTGACAGAACGGCGGAATACTTGGGAAAGTGACTCGAGGTACGCGAGCGTGGGACGTTGAAAGGCAACGATGAAGAACCAAAAGCCGATAAATCAGCCAGTCTAGTCAGAATTAGTTACCGTTCCATTTTGCCACGACGTTAAGTAAGTTCTCTTCCTTCCTCTTCCTTTCCGTCGCCGCCCTCACTGCTCATCCGCCGCTTGCTCCCTTTCGATTTCCTTGCTCCCGGTTCCCTGGCCTTATCTACCCTCCTCCCCGGTTCGTCTGCAAGCTCACTTCGTTTCCTCCCCTTTTCTTCGCGGCATCCGGATCCGCGGCTTCGCCCCTGAGACAAAACCGCCGCGCAACCACCACGGTTCGCCAGTTTTCCAGAATTCCACGCTGCTGCCAGACACCAACGTCGGTTTCCGGCGTGGCGTCACCCACTCTCTCTCTCTCTCTCTCTCTCTTTCTCTCTCTCTTTCCGTTTGTTCTATCGATCACTCTCCTCCACCCCCTTCGGGGATATCGCCTAACCCCGTCCACCGATCGTCAACGATTGGAAATACGCGATTTCTCTGACGCCGTCGTCGTCGACGCCTCTCTACTGATAAAAGGTCACCGACGATTCTTACGGTGAAGAGAGAGAGAGAGAGAAATTTCACACACCCCTTGACACGTCATCGGTAAACGTGAAAATGTAATATTCCACGATATATATAACACGGCTACCGTCCAAACCGCTCGGGATCGAAGAAAAGCACCATTTGCCATTCATTGCCTATTTTCTTTCCATTCAACGTCCATCTCTTTCCCTGTTTCTCGATTCTTTTTTATCGAAAGTGACATTGCCGCGGTTATTTATCACTTGCTATTCGTTGCTTAAAATATTTCATCGTGCCGGCAGTGAACATTGTCACGTGAAACTCTGAAAGTTCGTTTCCTTTCATAAAGAGAAGAAATATTACGAATACTCGGAAAAATATTCTGATAAAAGTTAAGCCTGCAAGTAAACAGATTGCGAATATTCGAAAGACTCGGATAAAATATTTTAACGAAAGTCAACGTCTGTCGATGCGTAGCCTCTTTTATTAATTTCTACAATTTTTCTGCTTTCACCTCTTTGCTGTTGCAAAATTCCGAGTTTTCAGAAATATTTAATTCGTCGGGCATCGTAGTCGCTACGAGTCTATCAGAAATCTATCTAAAACCTGCTTTGAACACCTCTATGCAAATTTACATCAACTGCGCACAGTTCCCGATAGACATTTAACAAGTTGCTTCAACGCGTAAACTTTGTTGTCAGTCACTGTCAGTACAATAATGCAAAATTATTACCGAAATACGCTGCTATGATATATCCGAGCTTCCGTCCTCTGTTCCAGATTCGAAGCAGCCGTGCACGCAGCTGCTAAACGCAAATTTCGTGTGAATTTATTCATTTAAATGTGTTATAAATTTTATATTTCTCTCTGTTCTTATTTTTCCACGTGGAATTAATGATTTATTTAAGGAAACTGCAGTATTATTAAGCGAATTCGTAATTAATTATTAAATTAATGCGATCGGAGATAAATGAATAGCAAATAGCATTAAATAAAATATTTGGAATAATGAGGGATAATTAAATGGTGAATAATCGATAGACATATAAACTTGATTATCCATTTAAAAGTTTCTCAGTTTGATATTGGAAATAATCGCGTGAAATATCAGAGATTGAAACATCGTATATACTCTTACTGTATAATATAATTAAATTGATACGTGAACAACAACATGTTGGCCTTTTAGCTTTCCTGTGAGAATTTTCGTGATTTATTTTGTAAAAACTATTTGTTATGCAGTTCGTTTAAACTACCTGCAGTGATTTTAAGCAACGAATTCAGAAGCTGCGTAATTATACGAGAATTTTTCATAGGTGCACAATGAAAAAAGAAAGGACTCCCTCTTGCTTTTGATTCTCAAAACAGCTTCTAAAAAATGAAAGCGCATTGACACGTTTTCGGAACGCGTTGTTGAGAATTCAAGTGCGCTTTCAGCCTAAGTACAGAGTAACTTCCAACGTTTTATTCTTTGTCGTGCAATTTCTACCAGAGAAACGTCGAAATAGAATCAGACTCTTTACGTTCACGATGCAACATCGTTTATTTTACATTCACTAGAATTTTCGCCGTAGTCGAACATTATTCACGCGAAACAGAGAAAATATCGCTATTGATTTTCTCTTTTTCCTCTTCTTCTTCGGCAAAATTTTTGGCGTTGAACATTTATTAAACTAAATTTGCTTAATAATTTAATAATTAATATATAGCAATTTAAGTTGGCTAGTAACTTAATGATAAATATATATCCGTTAAATTGATTTCAAACTGTTGCCAAATTGGTAGTATAAATACGTTGTTACAAAGTGTATAACTAGATGTATAACTATTGCACAGAGAACAATTGATGTGAAAATTTCGGTACGAGCATAGTTTACAAGCAGATACATCGTTCATCGATACGTCAGGAAGTTGAACGATAATCTTTCATGTGGCCACAAATTTATTTTGATTGGTACACGAGCAGCTATCTTCTCGGCACGACGGTGTTCTCGTCTGTCCACGCGAGCAAAAGGGAAATAGAAAGCATTTTGGAGCGCACTTAACGACGTTTATGAAATGAGTTACTATTATATGGAGAGTTCAGTGGTTAATCGGTTTAAGTCAAGAGACCGTAAAATGGGGATTCGTGAGGTACAATGAAACAGGCCCCTACACCGAGCTTCATCAGTGTGCCGTATCGGAAATTATATAACACCTTAAACCGTGAGATAAAGCGCCAGACATATTGGACGAGATAAATTTGTTTCACGGTGGACTCGATTTTCACTAAGCGCCACGAAATTTGCTTATCACACAATCCCCCACTCGTGTTTCCATTTCTTCTTTTGTTCTCGATAACAAAACTCGGCTTGATGTTGAAACAAAATTGTTCACATTCAATGAGTCGTTGAAACTGATTTGCAATGTCAAATAGACAAATTCTCAATACGAAAATTGTTTCATTGAAACAAGAATTTTCAATACTTTTCGTTTATTTTCGTTTAAGTTTCTCAGTCTCTTTGATTATGGAAATAATTGCATTTACGAAATAATCTTGATTTAAAATAATTGAATAATAGTTGTTATGTCGACTGACATTGACAAATGACAAACTTGACGATAAAAAGAAAAGCTCGCTTGTAAAATACGATAGAATATCTCGTCGATAAAAATTGACGTTGTGCCTGGACTTTGATAAATTAGAAATTAATTAGATACTACTGCTTACGTCTCGTGAAGCGGAGACAAAATATCGGAGAATGGTTCAATTATTAAATTTCTTTGATACTATTACCGACGATGGACGCTTTGTAAAGTAAAATAATTGCATTTTCATCGTGCGAAGGCACTCTGCCCAGTTATGCGTGAATGGAGTATACGACAATTTTATTGGGAGAAAGAGAACGTCACCATTTTTTTTTTCTTTTTTTGTCAGTAATTAGTGACACACTGAATAATACTATCGCAAGCTCTTTATATATTTTGATGATCCATTGGCAATTTAATTGACAATAATCCAATGGCAATGATTGCTCAGTAAAATTATTAATTTAAATACATTTTCTATTTTATTAAAAAATTGTTCTATCCGTGATATTGTTCAATTGCTTCAGAAATTCAGTTTTTAAAAAATTGTTGGTACTGTAATTATTGCCCTTATTATTTCTCGAATGCCTGTCAAAATGTGAATTTCCTAATATCGATTATTGCTGTCGTAAAAAGTTCTTATGAATGTGAAACGTGTTGACATTTGCTTGAAAATTTATACTCACAAGCGAAACCGTATCTTTGGAACAGTAAGCCGATTATTGAACCAATTGTATTACAAATATTAAACTTTGAGATGAACAACGATATCAGATATATAAGAAAAATAGATAATGCAAGTACAAAAGACGATGATGTAGTTTTAAAATATGAACGAAGCAATTTCTCGAGTAGAATTGACGTAACTTTTTCCTTTCCAATCTCCGGACTAAATTATTAATATAACGCAACTCCATTTTCGAAGGAAACTTTTTTTTAAAAACCATCTCGCTCCTTGAAACTTTGAAACCGACGATCGATGCGAGTGAAACTTCGCGCAAATATTTCTAAATATACTTGCGTCACTGTAACGCAAACAATTGTACCAAAATTTTGATAATAATTAACGTAAATGGAGAAATATTTGCGATGTGCTCTGTTATAGGGGAATTATTATACAAAATTTTATTACGAGTTAATGATATACTGCTTGACACAAATTTACTCAGCTGCAGCGTTCTCCTCGTACTCTCTAATCACTGTGTTTACGCTTCTCAATTATTATATTTCCGCAACCACATTACACATCAACTTGCATACGCTCGATCACCACATCCATGCAAAACAAATTTAATTACCTTCGATGAACAATAATCGAACGTGCAAATAAATTAATGACCAACGGCACAACAACGGGCAACGATTAGCGATAATTATTATTACTGCTCGTACACAATATACTGTAAGCAACGAGTTGCGTTAATCGATTTCGTAAATGTGCGGCGATTACAATTCTTACGCGAATGATGATGACACGCCTCTAATTATAACGTTGCGCCTTCTTCTTCTTCGTTGTGTTCTACATCACAATGAAAATTTCACTTCATATTCTTGAAATAACGTCTACTGCTTCCTGAAAACATTTAATTCCACGGTGTTAACTCATAATTATGTACGCAATAATATACCGTTTCTTCAAAATTTTATAGAACACTAGAACGAAAATATATAAAACTATTTCATAAACTCAGACTCTATATCTGTATATAAATCGAGTGGGTGATTCTAATCAAAGGAAATGATTCGAAAAGAAAGAATGAATCCTTGTTTTCGAGGAAATCGAGTTTGAAAATTTACCGAGTACGTACGCGTGTACTAATTTTCAAAGAAACGTACTCAAAGTTTATTTCCTTGCAAGTAACGTCTTAATTCTACACTTGTCCACTTATCCTTGCGCACAGAATTTCTTCAAAGAAAGGAAGGCTTTAAAAAATTTTATTCTTTCTTTCCGACTCGTTTTCTCACATAGAATCATTTGTACTATCAATCCTATATAAACTTACGATTCTTTCGAAATGTCCCACTTCCCTCGGTGAAAAACAAAAAGAAAACTAAATTATTTAAAACTTCCTGATCCATCGTTGAAATCTCATACTCACGGTACTAACAAATTTTTCTCGTCGCATGTTTTCCCTGCGCGCTCCATCCTCACATGCGACGCCGTCTGCCGAATTCCTAAACATCAATGGGAGCTCGTTGACAAATATTCGTCGCGCGGGCAAGCAAAAAGCGGCGGAGATTTCCTGGTGAAAAGTTCAGGGCGCGAGGGAACCGCCGGGAAGAAGGCCAGGCGAAAATATAGCTGGGGAGAATCCTCCTTCGGCTTGGTGTCTGGGCGAGGAGATGCTTTCATAACTGACGAAGCCGCAGAGCGAGAACGTAGCCGCTTCGTTCCCGCGTTGAAATATCCGCGCGTGAATAATGCAGAAATTCGCAAGAAAATACGAAGGCGCATTACCGAAACGGAACAGGATATTCACGCGGATATTTCGCTGCGGCGGCGGCGGCGGCGATTCTGCTGAGCGAGTACCGGACATCGGGCCCGCGATCTACGAGGATACTAAATCCAGTCGCTTAAATCTACGGAGTTGCGTCGGCACTTGCCCGTGTTACTCGGCAAGACGCGACCGGCAAATGGCGTTCAAATTAATTTCGCCAAAGTTTTGCCCCCTCGTCCCCCTCGCCTTTTCCACTTCCCCTTCTGGCAAATTATTAATACTGTCGTCGGAGGTTGGCGCCTGCTGACTCGGTTGTCCTCGGTTAAATACACTATTTAATTAGGAAATCCGCAATTGCGGCGTGGCACGGATTGTCAACGGTTTTCAGTCTATTGCGGTCCTATAAACTGGTCGCAACATTTTCGCACGATGCTCACTCTGACAGAGAGGTGAATACCTTCGATCCCGCCGTGTTCCAATCCTTTGGTTCGGACTAAAACACATTTCGAACGCGTGTAACCGTAAATTGATATATTGGAAGAAACAGTTGACGGTATATTCTTTTAATTCAGAGATTTCTTGAACGTTACGAAAGTGGACAACTGTCGGAGATTCTTAGACCCGACGTATTTCTGTACGACGAGATTCCTTTCGAATTACAACGAAATGTATCACATTTTACTTTTAATTGGTATATATAAATCTTTGAAATAATTTTGAACTTTTACATTGAATTATAATAAAATCGCATTGCATACATTGAACTTGCATATGTTGAACTTGGTGAAGTATATACATTGTACACATTGAACTTGACTTGCATAAAACTTGTGCTCGTACAATAAGTATATTAGTGGAATATTCATATATTGTATTTAAACATTATATTAGTATAATAAATATATCAATACATTGTATTCATATAATACAATGAATGTATAGTATATGTAATATAACTATACTATAGAATACTGTAATACCATATTAGTATAATAAGTATATCAATACTTATTATTCAATTGTATTCATATGATACAATGAATATATATTATATACTATATACAATACAAATATAATACTATATGAATACTATATAATACTATATATAAATATTACAGTACATATAATATAACTAGAATACTATAATGCCATATATAATATTAAGTGTAAATAATACTACATATACTATAATACCATATATAATACTATGTATAAATAATACTATTACTATATAAATAATATAATTATTAAATAATATAATTAAAAATAATATAATTACTATATAAACTATTAGTATATAATAATACTATATAAATATTACAGTATATATAATATAACTATAATACTATAATAAATACCATATATAATACTATATATAAATAATACTATAAATACATAATACTTTGAATACTATATATACAATTCATATATCATTGTATTCATATAGTACAATGAATACATATAATATATTGTATAATTCATTGTATGAGCATAATAATTCATTGTATACATATAATACATCAATACCAATAATACGTCGTCATTCATTGAAACGTTTTTACTTTCTAATAATACATTGTATTAGCTACTGATCGGATTGCCGGTGAATGAACGACTGCGACTACTAGCCGCTCCGGCGCGGCGAGTAAACGAGTTTAAAACAATTCCGACGCGTCGTCGTAGCCGCGTGTCGCGTTGCGTCGACGTGCAATTACATCACGTGCGAATCGTTCCAAGAGTTTTCGAAAATTACGCGGCCCAGTCCATTTGACACAACGCGAAATCCCGCCGCTTTTCGTTCCGCTTCCTTTTCCAGAAAACGGGGGGGGGGGGTGGAGAGGAGGAGGAGGAGAAACGTTTGGAGGCAATGGGTGGTTACGAAGGGCGCGCGATATTTGACGAGTTGCCGGCAAAACTGGCTGTAAATTGAAATTTTCCAAGCTGGAGTTGCCCGCAGAGACGCGCGTAACGTAAAGTGGAAATGAAGTGCGATTAAATTTCATGGTGAACCCGAATGCTGTGAACCGCCATGTTGGACGGCCACGCATTGCATTGTGTACACGTTTGTATGACAATTTCGGCGAACGAGATTTTAATTAGCTCTCAGCGCGATGCGAGCACCGAGAATTCGGTTATGCGTCGGGAATTAATCGCGATCGTTTGATGAATCTACGGAGAATAGAATTTCCCATGATTTGGTTCTTCTTTTTCTTTCTTTCTTTTTTTTTTTCTTTGTTTCTTTACAATTGCAACGAGCTCCCACTTATGCACCACGTACAGCGATTCACGGAAAGTATTCAAATTGTTCTAACAGTAAGTAGCATAATCGTTCTGGGTCCAGATTCTACGTAATTGTGCAAACTGCAATAGACCTTCGTGTTACGTGCCAGGCTAATTTAGTATTACCTACCTAATGAATATACAGCGCAAGCAGCCAAACTATATCTTCTTCACTGCATTAAAGTGCTAAATACTTTCGCGGTTATCCCTTGAGCCGGCTACGAAAGTTTCCGAACGATTTTTTAAACTAATTTCACCAACTTTCGCTGTTAAAAGAATTTTGCAAGTTGCAATAAATGACTAACTTGTAATCCTGTAACCGGCGGAAGGATATTATCGAAACTTGAAACTAATTTCAACGTTTCTTGCGTTTCTTTAATCTTAATTTAGGTTTTGCGTTCCTTTTAATTTGTCCCGGTTTGCGGCGAATCGTGTCGGGATTTAGTTAGTTCGAGCATCGGTGTTTCTAAAAAATAACAGAAATAACAAGCAAACGTCATAACTCGGTAACCTACTAAATTATTCTATATTCTTCGTCGTCTACAATGTCTATTTTCATATTTATATTTATCGCATATTTTACATCGTGTTGACAATTCTAATGTCATTCTGAATATGATAATATAATGTCAATGTAATTCTGTTTTCTAAAAACGTACAACGTTCATTTTTACATAAATTTTCACTTCACTTTTCAATCTCCTCCGTTTCCGCGTATATCGATCGCGGTGTACAACAATTTTCACATTTTCAAATGATTTTCACGACAAACTTATAAATTTGCCTCCGTCTGACATCTCGTCCCAACAACAAATTCGCGCAATAAACAAAGCAGACAATCGTCGACAGGATCTCCCTTCGGTTTATAATTTAATGTAATCTCGCCGTTCGCTCCTCGTGTACGAGCAAACAATACCAACGCTTAATGACGTATAATTCCTCCGACCAATTAGTAGCTCGATAAAAGCCGAAAGGAGAAGATCCCTTTCTTCTTCTCCTTCGTTGTTAACCGACGATAACAATAGTCGCGAAAATAAAAGCGATCCGCCACTCTTCATTCCAGGATGAATGACTTGACGAGCTGTGCCCGTGTCCGCGATTGTTGGCTTCTCGATATTAAATCGCGGTTCAATTCTCTCGTCTACCACCGAAATCGGCTACACCGGCGAATACATCAGGCGAAACCGGGCGCATTCTTTCCAAGGTAGACGCATCGATCGTCATAAGTGAATTCGTCCGTCGAATATAACCAGAGAGACTTGGAATACTTGGGCGGCCTCCTAAGAATTTTGAGAGGGACGGCTCATGAATGCAAATTAAAACGTTTGCCCCGCTCCTATCGCGCTCTTCCTCGCTCTCTATCCACGTTATTTGACTTGCCGTATAAGCGGTGTTCAAAAGTCGATAAGCCGCTACCGGGGGCGGTCGCCCTCCCCCTCCCGGAAGAACTTAAATAATGAACGCGCGGTAAATAGCTCTGCTTGCTAAACATTCTTCCGTTCTCCACTTTTGCTTCCTCTCTTCCTCCAACTTCTCTCGATACTTTCTCCTTCTCCTCGTCCCACCTCGTCGCCATATATTTCACCCCTCTGTCACTCGCTCGCTCACCTAGGTTAAGCTAGGCGTTCATTTGAGAGCAGCTTGGAGAATTTTCACTCTCCGAGAGAGAGAGAGAGACCGAAATACTCTCCGAGAGCTTACTATCCGACAGAACTCTCTAAACCGTGTACATTTGAGAGTTTATTGTCACTGTGGTGTAGTCTAGTTCGAAACACGAGTGTGAACAGTGACATCGCTGTCACGGAGGTGGAAAAATATATGTGCCCTCATAGTTATCTATAGTTTGAGGAACGAGACAAATCAACATAAGATTATTAAATCAATAATTTAAATTATATAACATTATAATATTGTATAATATTTATATTTATATTCATATATAATATTTAAATTATTATATAATAATTATATTATATAACATTTATATTTATATATAATATTTATTTATACATCATATTTAAATTATTATGTAATAATTATATTATATAATATTCTTTATTTATATTTATATATAATATTCTTTATTTATATTTATATATAATATTTAAATTATATTTATATATAATTATATTTAATTTATATTTATATTTATATATAATTTATATTATTATATATAATATTAATTTATATTAATTTATATTTATATATAATATTTAAATTATTATATAATAATTTAAACTAATAATTATTTAATTATTATATATTTAATTATATAATATTATATAATGTAATTATTATATACATATTATATTATATATAATAATTTAAATTAAACGAAATTAGTCCAACATTTCACTTTTTGACCACACTTTTTTAGTATTCATTATTCTGCTCGCACAAGAATAATTGAAACCCTTTTCAAATTCTGAGAGCAACTCTCCGAGAACAGAATAATAAATACTAAAAAAGTGAAATTGTTGGACTAATTTCTTTTAATTTAAATTATTATATATAATATATATAATATATATATAACAATTACATTATAATATTATATAATAATTAAATAATTATTAGTTTCGTTCGGTGACTCTCAGACTGTTGACGTTCTCGGGACAGTAACTCTCAGGACATTACCCGTTTGCGAGAAATTCTCTCGGGAGCAACTGGCGACAGTTTTACTCTCCAGTGGAGACCTAGCTTTAGCCTCGACCGAAAACTGCCGCACGAGGATTTACTTTTTTAGAGCCGGTTCTCCGCCGGTGAAGGAAAAGAGAGAAGAAGGTGCGCGTTAATTTCCAGGTAGGGATATTTCCTGTCGTTAAACAGAAACCGCAATTAACGTCGAAAGTGAATTAAAATTCGCGAATCGGCGAGCCAGCAGCCGCGCTGGCACGATTATTCAATTAGGAGGCAGGGCACTTGTCGCGGCTCCCCCCTCGGGAGTTTCTTGTATTTTTCTGACCGAGGCCGAGCGAGCCCAAGGCGAACGAACCCAGGCTCATTAATTTCCTTCGCCGTGCCCGGGCGTATTGTGCGATTTAACGAATCGCTCGACAACGGCGCAACGTTTGTTGACCGCTGCTCGCATTGCTCGTTTCTCGCTTATGTAATCTCCCATTTCCGCGGAAATTGGCCACTAACGAAGCGAAACGGCACCGTAATCGGGTAAGTCCGCTAGGCTGCCGCTTGCTAACCCAGTTATCGAAGAATTTACCGAACGGATGTAAAAATACCGAGGTTTAGGTTTTGCGGCCGCCTCGGCAGGAAGTGGCCGCGCTTTTGATAAATAAGAACGTTAGAAAACCACGTTACGTTCGTGTCTCTTTCTTGCAACTTTTTCTTTTTTTTTTTTTTTCTTTTCAGTAAATCGAGGAGGAAGTACGTTTTCTTGGCGAGAACGTGACTTTCGCCTGAAGAAAAAACGTGACAGTCTCTCAGTCTTTTTTGCAAATGTTTTTCATTGAATGGAGAGGCAGGTACTTTTGTATGACATTAAAGTGTCTAACGTGTTTCCAATCTTCTGGAACCAGAATTTCGTTTACTTGCCGGAGTAAAGGAAAAGATTGTTACTCCATAGTAGTTATTTACTCCAACTTATAATACTAGTAACGTTGGATAATGTTAAAACAATTATATCACAATAATGTCAAAATGATTCTTTCGGTATTTTGTATGACATTAAAGTGTCTAACGTGTTTCCAATCTTCTAGAACCAGAATTTCGTTTACTTGCCGGAGTAAAGGGAAAGATTGTTACTCCATAGTAGTTATTTACTCCAACTTATAATACTACTGACATTGGATAATGTTAAAACAATTATATCACAATAATTCCAAAATGATTCTTTCGGTATTTTTGTAATGATGCATTGATGAAATGTTAATAGTAAAACAATGAGTAGATGAAATGAAATTTTAAAAATGTGGACATACGGATATGTTAGTTGTGACTTCAAGTTACAAGATAGAGGGTCAAATCAATCGAAATACAACACCCACTAGAAGAAAAAAATAAAAATTCCTCTACAAGAATTATTTATTATATATTGAACATCTGTTAATATTTAATATATTATTTATTAAATTTAATATTTCTTAAATAAGTTCAATCACTTGTTACGTGATATTAGTATACAGTATTCTCATCCCGTTTCTTTGTACGAAATATATTTTAAAAAATATATTTTAATCCTTGTACATCTCAAAACTGATGACTTTTCTTTTTAAATGCATCACGCTTCTAGCAAAACAGTATTTTCAATAATTCAGAATTTAATAAAATGGCGGAAGAAGATCGTGTATCAAGTTATGAGGGATCATGGTAAAGAGAAGAAACTCGTTAGAAATTCAGTCATGGAGAACAATGTTCAATATTTTTATACACCGTGACAATTTATAATATTTTCGAGAGGAAAAGTGTCTGCGTGACGTTGAACAGATAAAGGACACGTTTTGAAAGTAGAGATTTCAAGCTTTATTTTTGTACGATTCTGTTTTACGAAATTTGAATATTTGGCGTCCGAATATTTAAGTGTCCGTACATTAGCGTAACTGTGTGTCACGATGAACAATTTCCAGCGACGCTATAACTTATCGTAGAATATCACGATTGGATTATTTAACTCTCTATTAATATTGATAGCAGCTCAATATCTCTACTTCAATTTAACAGAGTGAAATCACGTCAAAATTATGTATTTCAATTACGCGAAACTGACGAAGAAAATTAAGATATAATATATTGGTATTATACATGATGTTCATTGACGTATCGGCCTGTAGAATCTGATTTATTTGACAATGATTGTAGATACTAGATGGAACACACGTTCGAACGTGAAATTGTGTAAATTCGTTCGAACTTGTTTGTACTTTTCGGAAATTAATTAATAGCGTGATCGTGTTGATTGATTGAGATAGGTATCAACTCTCTGAACTAATTGAGATGATTTCTTTTCTTTTCGACTGTTTGAATATTGAATTGAACATAAAAATTTCAAGAGAAATACTCAATAAATTAATATAAAAAAAAAGAAATTCGTGCGCATTCTAAGAATTATAAATTACAATTAGATTAGATCTGTATTATTATTATTATTTATTTTTATTTATAAAAATTATAAATTTAGATCGCGTGGAATGGATGAGAAATTTTTGGAAACAATAAACTATAAAATTGAAAACTTTCGTTTCTTCTTGTGTTACCAAGTACTCGAGCCTCTTGTGCAAATTTCCGCAAATATAGATCAAAAATGCGACTGATTCAAAAGTTCAATCATTTACTTTATATTAAGCAATTCGCGAGAACTGATATTGACTCTTTAAAATAATTATTAAAATAATTAAAATTATAATAATAATAATTATTATTATTATAAAATAATAATTATTATTATAATTTAAAATTATTAAAACAGTTATTTTAAAATAATTGTCATATATAACCTAATTGCTTTAAAATAATTATTATCATAACCATTTTCCGCATTCGAACGTGCAGATTGAAAGATTCTTTGAAAAATTTCTCATAGTACATTTTACATCGCCTTATTATTCAAAGCATTGCGATAAGAGTATACTCGTACGTATAGCATAGCTTTAAGAGATAAAAAAAGAAAAGAAAACAATTGGAACCGTTTTAAAGAGAAATGTGCCAGTATGAACAATATCTTCGATATGCTAATAACCTCGAGAACGATATCCGGATATGTAAGACTGTGTGATCCAAACAGTCATGCAACATTCATGAACCGTCGTACATATCACTTCACCTTTTTAGTTTCCCACGCAGCAGTAAATCCCTGTCATATCGTATCTTTCTGGTTTCGAGCATTACAGAACCTTCTTACCACTATTTTCTTTTAAAGACTGATTTATTCATATTGATTTACGAACGTGCACGCCGTTTTAATGAAACAGTACGCAGCGAGAGTACAGTAGATTCAAATACTTGCAGAAACCAAAGAGAAGGAAAAAATTACTCGTGATGAAATTATTGCACACTGACACGAGATATCAGTACACAAATGTTGCAAATAATAAACAAACGAATGAACCAGTCGAATCAGAGAACCGTTTAAAAGTTTACGACAAAAGCTGAATCGCTTCTGAACATGGAAAATATAAAACATTATCAATTCTACAGGATGAACCACGTAACTTGATCACCTTGAATATCTATACCACGGTGTTTTTGAAGACACGACAAAATTTTGTTAACAAAAATTCTTTACACAAAGAGGAAGCCACAATATGATAGTGTTCTTTTGCACGTGAGACATCCAAGGTGATGAAATTACATGGTTCGTCCTGTGTGAATAATTACAGTGGTTAATAAAAAAAGAAGTTTACTATAGGGATGTTACGCGTTGTCGATAAATTGTTAAATGTCATATCGCAGATATAATGTTTCTTTCGATATTTATATTTATATCACATGTCGTGTTAATGATTCTGAATACAATTTCACTTTCTAAAAACCATATGTCCTTGCAGCCTTTATTCTTGAAACTTTTTCATTTTATCCTCGGCGTAGTAATAGTGTATGAAAACAGTATTGTTTCTACATGTACAGGGTGAGTCTCGTAACGTGACGACAAAAAATAACTCATAAAATATTTGCTGTACGAAAAAAATGTTTCAGATGAAAGTTGCATGGCTTCCAGACAGATAGTATACTGTAATCAATTTTATGCTATTTTCCTTTTTTATCAAGATACGAAGATACGAATTTTCTAAATGGAATAGTTAATATTTCATCTCGAATTCGGATAAAGCGTTGAATTCTAAAAAAGTATCATACCAAATAGGGTCTGAAATACATAGTTACTGAGATATCGGCAAAAATATTTTTTTACATTAGAAAAAACTGTTAATCACAGTAACTGCATTTTGGTGTAATACTTTTTCATGTAGAATTCCACCTTCGTACTTTGATAAAAAAAGTAAAATAACATAAAAGTTTTTTTTATGTAGAATTCAACGCTTTGTCTAAATTCGGGAGGAAATATTAACTGTTCTAAAAAATCGAAGGTGGCCTTGATAAAGAAGCAAAATAGCATAAAAACTGATTACTGATTACTATATGTACCTCCGGAAGCCATGCAACTTCTATCCGAGACATTTTTTCGTACAACAAATATTTTATGACGTTATTTGACGTCGTCACGTTACGAGACTCGCCTCGTATAGCTCGTACACGTAAAATTCTTCTGTCAATCGCGAAATAATCTCGTCGAGTTCACGTCTGTTGAACAGTGAAGATCGAGCGTTGAAATTTTACGTTTGCCGTCAAATGAGTGCGTGTAAATTCGTGGCACGCCTTTGAAGCGTCTACGTTTCACACACGTCGTGCGACAGCCAACTAATTAAGCAAACAGCCCAATGAACCAGACGAACGATGAACTAATACTCTTTGTGTCTGGTAATCAACGGTGACGCCGATTAATTAAAATTTGCAAACAACTTGCCACAGGAATTGTCGCGCAAGCAATCTCGACGATTCGTTCTTCGTGGAAAGGAATTCGCGTGAAAAATAAAATCTCCACCCTCGTCTCGTTCCCTGTGTTGTAAAAATGAAGTTTCTCGTAATTTAGCCCCGGCATGGAAATGGAAATCCAATAGGCGAAAAGTCCCGGACGCTGGAGGATGATTCCTGGCTGAGAGCGAGCCCTGAATTTTCCACTTGCGCCGCGATATCGAGCTTACGACCCTGCGAATAGTCGTCTGTTTATTCGCAGAAAATTTACGACTCGCTCGTGAAAATATATTCTCCACCGTGGAGAGATACTTGGACACACAAATGCGTGTACACTGTCGTACAATCTGTGTGTAGAATGAGTTCAACGTAACAATGGCAAACCTAGGAATGTGCAAATATACGTGTACAATGCGCGACCTATACGTTCAATATACCAGACGCAGCAATATAGTTGCATCTAGAATGTTTTGTGAAGAGAATTTAAAATTGAGGAGATATATAATGGTTTGGTGATTGAACGTTTATGCAAATTTATGTTTCTACGAAAGTAAACCAGGAGACTAGGATTTGACATATTGTCTTTTTATTGGTAATTTTTATTGTTGTTAAGTCGATTTGTATTGTCATAACTATGTAATATAATAAAGGCTTATCTGTCGATGAAAATAAACCAAAGTAAAGATATTTTTAAAGATATTATTTGATGATTTGGATGATTTGGATATATATTTTATGCAAGATTGTCTATTCTCAACACAGACAGATTTAAAAATATTTGTATTAGTATCTTACTAAATTAATACTACGTAATTCTTAATATAGTGATATATTTTTTATTTTTATTATTATTATTTTTATTTTATTTAATATAGTGGTATATATTATAATTATAATTATAATATATATTACTATATTAAATAGTAATATATATTAATATTATATACTAATAGTAATATATATTATATTAGAATTCTACGTAATTCTTAATATAGTGATATATTTTTTATTTTTATTTTATTTAATACAGTAGTATATATTGTAATTCTTAAATTAAGTTTTCTTCAATTAATACTATGTTAGTAATATAAAATTCCAGTAAGATTTAAGATTTGTTAGTACCACATTCACCAAATAAATTTTCTGCAACTCTATGTTAACATTTTCTCCGATGTTAACATTTTATACAGTATTTCGACGAATTATTCACGTGTAAGGAAAAATTTTATTTTTCAAAAGCACCATTGGTTACAAGAGAAATTTTGTAACATCAATTCAAAATCATTCTTGACAAGCTGATATTCCGACAATATTCTGTATTTTTAATAAAAAAAAAAAAAAAATTCCCTGAAATTGTATTTTTCAAGCAGCTGTCAGCAAAACATTTCAAAATTGTATTCCCGTATGCGGCGAAATTTTTTTAATTTTCAAATTCGAAATAAATCTATTTACGTCCGTAACAAAGAGCGTTCGTCTCTATCATTTAATCGGCAACAGCTTTCCCCGACAGTGTGTTTTGAAACACTCTCAATCTCATTTAACAAGTTTCTACGTTCCATTGCATTCCGTGCATAACCGTGTTTTATTATCTTCTTCTTGCAGCGTCACTGTGCGACATCGTTTTCAACAGTGACTCGACAAAAACCGGCGTAGTCACGTCGCCAGGATATCCGAATCCTTATCCACCGAGGACGCATTGTACATACGACTTCCAGGGACGAGGAAAAGAACGAATCCAAGTGGTATTCCAGGATTTGAATTTGTATCATACGTCGAACACAGCGAACGAGTAAGTTTCTGTTTTGCTACCAATCGAAACTTTGATCATTTCATTTAGAAAAATGAAAAATTCATATCAGATCACATTCGAGATGTCTTCAGTTTGCGAAAGGGTTGTGAGATATTTGTAAAAAGAGAAATAAGACCAAATTACTTTCTAAAATCGGAAATGTCATTATTCAAAATTATGCTATTTATTTAGAAAAATGAGAAATTCATATTAAATCTCGTTGGAGAAGTTGTCAGTTTCTAAAAACCGTTCTGAGATATATATTTGTAAAAAAAAAAAATACTTGTAATTTGTAAATTACTTTCTAAAATGGGAAAGTCATTATTTAATAAAATTACACGATTTAATACTGTGTCAAATGAATCTAGTTTGCTTCAATGACGCTTTCATTACGAGCAGGAATACAATTTTTAACGTTTGAGAAATCTATTATAAAATTTTTACAAACGAAAGATCAACAATTCTCCTTATTTCTTTCGAATTTGAAAAACATGCTCTTTCCAATCGTCGCTACGAATTGAAACCTACAGTGTCAATTAAATTTAAATATGGCACGCCAAATTATCGCGAGAAATCTTCTCGCAAGTTTGAAATTATTGTAATATCGAGGAATGCTTGACGCGTAACTTTCTAACTGAAAACGTTTCAGATGATTTTCAAAATTTGTTCTTCTCGCGCAAGTCGAATGATTGCACAGTTGAAAATATTCCACAAAAGTTACCTCTCGACGTCAGCTTTATAACGCTCGATCGTCATACACCTTTGCATACTTATTTCACGTTGAAAATATTCCATGAAAGTTATCTTTCAACCCTCAAAAGTCATTTTATAATCCTCAATCGTCATACATCGTACGCTTGTAGACTTATATCTCGGTATACCTACTTCTGAGAACGTACTTAGAGCTGTCACTTGTTAGTCACACTAATATTCGCTGGTATATATATATATACATATACATATATATATATATCCCGTGGAAGCTCCACTTTTCAAACATCGCTCTCGTGTACCACTTCTGCGATATTCATTTGAAAAGAGATATGTCCCGCGCACGTGTTTATACTGCAGACAAAAATCATGAAAGTCATAAAAAATTGTAAAATTAAACGAATAGGTTATACCTGTTATGCTGACCTGGATAGGATTTCGCGAAATAAAAAGCTCGGACAGCTGACCCATTTGTCAAATAAAAAGCCGAAGTGTTGTAGAGTATGAATCAACTGACGCAGCTTCCCGTCCGGTAAAATATCATTTCTTTCTCTTTTTTTTTTTTTTTTTTTTTGTTTAATACTACAAACGATCGATATTCCACGATTTTAATCACGAACACGCAGGAACTTTTCCTGATGAGCTTCATTTTATTTCACATTATTTCGTTTTCTTTTCACCGTTTATGTTATTCCATAACGACATTTCAGATTCGGAGAAAATTTGAGACTTTTCAAATGGTTAAAGGAGGATCTCCGAAATCCGGTGAAACGATAGAAGTTATTCCAGATCATATGCATTTGGATTGATCGATTTATGAACAACGTGTCCGTACTTTCAAGTCACCGATAACGAATATTACGATCGAACGATCGGAAAAAACGCGGGGCAAATAAGTAACTTCGAACGATCAAACGCCAGTACGAAAAAAGTAAAATAAAACCCCGGGCTTTGTGACAGGATTAAAGACGCGCGAAAAATATAGAATCGCGTGAATCGCCCGTCGAATCAATCACGTTGTATTTTTAGAAGCAACGTGAAAATATGAAATAAAACACGATCCATGCGATTCGCGTGCAGAGTACATATTGTAAAACTGTTACACGCTTGTAAACACGAGCATCGCTATTTTGTGCTTTTAAACGATTAGCAAAGAGAATCTGCAAACACGCGGCAATACTGAAAATTGAAATTGAAGATTTTATTAGACTATAAAGTTAAAAAAAAAAAAGAAGAAAAAAAATGAGAGCAAGAAAGTTGGGAAATTTCAACTGTAACGGAGGATTCAGAAGCCAATTAGCATTTAAAATTAGTATTTAAAGGATTATTTCAACATTTTCAGTGGTGTATTAAAATTATTAATTAAAGAATTATTTTATTTAAGGCTAAATAGACCTTTATTTATATTTTTAATGTCTTCGATATCGTGATTAACGTGTCCATGAATTTATATATATAAATAATATAAATATAGTATACAGAATTATTTTTTTATTATCTTAGTTTCTTTATTAACGTGTCCATGAATTTATATATATATATAATATAAATATAGTATATAGAATTATTTTTTTATTATCTTAGTTTCTTTATTATCTGGTGACCGCGTAAATATCTTTTCGTCGTTAAAATCGTGAATTTACGGAACAGTTCGATCATGACTAAATCGTTTCATCCAAAGAAAATTATACGTTCGTATGCAATTAGGATACGTACATACGTCAGTCGCGAGTTATTTCTAACAGAAAATAATTTTAAAGTATATGAATCCTTTGAATCCTTATTTTAACAAAATTTTCATAACCGAGGTTTCCACAACACGCGGCTATTTTCTGCACGCGAAAGACCTATTCTCTCCCTCTGTTTTATCAAATCTGGCAGCACGACAAACGCAAAAGATCGACTTTTAAACCCTGGCAGTACGATTCGATCCTTTCAGGCCATTTATACCACAAACGACTGTTTTCTTTTTCTTTTTTTTCCTTTCTTTCTTTCTTTCTTTCTTCCTTCCTTCCTCCCCGCCATGGTAGAATAAAAGTGAGCCAAGCAAATTGCGAACAACCGCCAGCGGCGCTCTTGAGCGTTAATTTAACGGGCATCGCGCCTATAATGGCGGAAAGAACTAACAGGGAACAGGGGAGGATCGGCTTACGAACGAGCGAGCGAGCGCTCTTTCACCGACTCGTTCTCGGTGTGTAATCGAAAGACAATGCGGAATTTGGCAACTGCGATTCCCGGCTCTGCTTGACGTACCTTCGAATACAATTTTCCCTGAGTGCATCGAGTGGCCGATGGCCGAATTCCGCCATTAGCGTGCCGATTGATCGACGAGTTCGTTTCGTTGTCGAGCGACGAGGATCGGACGTTCCTGGGATTCTGCTTGTCCTTGTGAAAAGCACGGGAACGGACAGTTGTGATCGATTTCACGAACGCAGCACGTGTGCAGCGTCTCTAAAGGTGGTTGCGTGTACCGTGACAATGCGCCGAATATACGCGGCGGCCTCCTGCTGCCTGGTAACCGTGTCCCACCCGACTTTTCTCCTGTTTTCTCGTTTTATTTTTCCTTTTTTTTTTTTCTTTCTCTTTCTCTCTCTCCACCACTTACGCTGATTGCGAAAGGTCATCTACAGAATTAATTGCTCTCTAATTGTCAGTTAGCGAGGACAATTACTATCTTCCCGAGGGAACCGCCGTTTGTCTCTCCCCCCTGTTATAACACCGCCCGCGCTTCGAAACGAAGGGCAAAGTTTCTGTGGCGAAGTCCCTCTGTTTTTTTGAAATTCTATCTGGCGAACTTTGGGATTTAATTGCGATTAAGTTGAATGGTAAACAGGCTGAGCGGATATCGATGTATCAACATACGTATATTGTAATGTATATACTAATAGATTATAATATAATACCAATATATTATAATACGTATATTATAATATATTCAAATTATATAACATATATTATAAAATATATAACATATATTATACTAACATAAATATATATATATATATATATATATATAACATATATTATAATATAATACCAATATGTTATAATACGTATATTATAATATATTCCAATTATATAACATATAGTACCAATATATTATAATACGTATATTATAATATATATATAACATATATATAACATATATTATACTAACATAAATATATATATATATAACATATATTATAATATAATACCAATATGTTATAATACGTATATTATAATATATTCCAATTATATAACATATAATACCAATATATTATAATACGTATATTATAATATATTCCAATTATATAACATATATTATACTAACATAAATAATATATATATAACATATATTATAATATCATAAATATATATATAACATATATTATAATATAATACCAGTATATTATAATACGTATATTATAATATATTCCAATTATATAATATATGTTTGCCATTTAAAATGGTATTTTACCCAGCTCTGCATATGTATTCTACTAATGCCGAACTGCTGCATATTTGCGTTTACCTTGCCAAGGATTGTTGTAGCGTCAATTTGCTTAATTCGCCGTGGTTAAATCAGGATGTAACGTTGGCGTTTATCTCGCTGGTTGTCGGTGAAACGTTAGAATTATCACGCGGAATGATACTGTAAATATATCGAAAGTGTAGATGGTTGTGTCGTAACACGTTTGACGAACAAAATTAATTTTTGTTTAAACATCCGACGAAATCACAAATCCACTTTTCACGCGACCAGTATGTTATACCGATTATGTTGATACGTTCGTGACCAAGGCTCTATAGAACGAAACTAAGGCTCTATCTCAAGAAGTTAGGGGTGGAAGAAGAAAATTCTTCTGAAGGATTACCAGAGACCAATGGGGGTGATACGATACAAGCAGGAAATTTGCCAGATAAAACTATTAAATCCAAGTGAAATTCACTCTTGCGTTCTTTCTTTCTTCTGAAAAATAGCGCAGAAAAGTGAGAGAAATTTTCAACCGTCAGCCGTCGTTGTTCCCTCCTTTTTTTATTTCATCAGAAGAATTTGCGAATCAACAGAATTTCCTTTGATTTTAATACATTTCCTACACGCAATTATAATTACAATACGCAATTCTTTTACTTGCATTTTTACAGTACGCGCGATCGGAAGAACCAATTGATTTGGAAAACAAATTGAACGGTCAAACATAATACCCCTATTTTCGTGAACATTTTTTATCCGAAGAATATTTCTGTAGTTATGTTCGCCGCTGATTAATGTTATTCGAGAATTCCAACGGAAATGTAATCAAAGAATGCAATTAAACGATGGTTGCCGGGTTTGCAACTGTTTTAATGATAAATCCTGCACTTTTAAATGCACGTTTCGTTTAATATTCAAACATAGAGGCGTAACTATAATAATACAAGTTACGCCGTGTGTACAGTAAATTTGACAAGCAATAAATTGCATACGTTAAAACGTCACGGGAGCCACGAGTTCCTGTTTCAACAAGAAAATATTGTCGCTTTTTAATGCGCAACTGCTTTAAATGTTTATTCGCGCATTTGCGTTATTCGCGATGTTCCGAGGATTTACGGAACTATCGTTCGTAGAGTGATTTAAAACTCTTGAAAAAAAAGGCATGTCTTGAAACAATGGCGATGATTGAAGAAAATTAGTGGTCGAACAGTAAATTTGCACGACGCGGTTTATTGCGAGCAATAACAGTTTTCATCTCTCATTTCATTTGCAATTTCTTTGTCACTTCGAAACGATGCAATATTCGTAAATATCGTGTTCGTTTGAAGCTTAATTTGCCATTTTTCACATATATATATTTATATACATTTGCAAAGTGTTACAATCAAAAAGCTCATTGTTACATTCCCGATGGCAATTTTCTGGATTTTCCTATCTGTCGTTCCGTTTTCAAATAAAAGAATTCAAATAAAAAGATGACGAGTTTTCCAATCGGTCAAACTGATGTTATATAATCGCCACTGTAACTGTAGACTTCTTTGAAAACATGTGCAAACGTTATACTTCTGTTCGACACGTTGGTCCTCATCCCGTCTCTTTCGTGTCGATTCGACAGACTTTTTCCTACGAAATAGGAAAATTTGTAAGATCACGCGCGTTATCGCGCAATCACACTACACGCGATTGAACGAGAATTTCAGCTATTATACTGCTGGCACAAGAATTTGCAAATTTATCTTTTCATTGCCCGACATTAATTTTTTTTATTCAAATCAAGCTTGGGAAATGTGGAACGGATGAGAATTAAAATACGATCAAACGAAAACTCTTGTCTTTTCTTCATAAATATTTTGGCAGGCTCTGTCGATATCATCGTGAATTTTCAAAACAAAGAAATTAAAATAATATTCGTACCTTTTAGTCACAACTTTATTTAGAGCCAGGGTTATTAATAATCACGATATTAATATTACTTATAAATAAGATGCACTTTAAAACTGTAATAAAACCTAAACAAAATTTTGCTTCATCTACTGTATATTCGAGTATAATATACTCGATTTTAGATATTTGATA